>NW_024751969.1:0-11702 GCF_018991925.1 Homarus americanus
AGAAGGCAAGCAGAGGCAGAGAGAGACCACCAACGGAGATTGGAAGACAGTGCACGGTTTGAAGCCTTGATATCTCGCCTCACTGTTAACCAAGCCCCCGGCTCTAACACTGCCTCGGTACTGACTGGTTCAGATACCCCATCAATGCTTCCTTCACGCCCCCCAGCCCCACCTAAAGCAGCAGCTCAAACACCGCCCATCTTGAAGCCTGATGTGAATTTCCAGACTTTTCGTGAATGGCGGCGACGGTGGACTGATTATGCTACAATGGTGGATCTCCAGAGTTTGTCACAGCCTAAACAACTCATCCAGCTGCGTATGTGCCTATCCTTGGAAATTCAGCGTGTCTTGGAACACACGTTGCAGGTACCCCCAACCTCTTCGCTGTCTGTAGAGGATGTACTGGACATTCTACAACGGCACATCAAAGGACAGCAGAATGAAGCTCTGCGCAGGAGGGAATTGTTTAGCTGCAGACAGATGGAGGGTGAGTCTTTTGATGCCTTTTATGTAAGTCTTAAGGGAGCCTCGGAAGAGGTAGATATATGTCTAGGCCACCACCAGCAGTGCGAGGAGACCCAGTTGAAGCAGGTGATCCTGATGGGTGTTAAGGACGAGGAACTTGTCCAACGCCTCACCTCCCTCGACTCTTCCTCTTCTCTTAAGGATGTGTTGACGATATGTCGCTCCTATGAGGCTGCCAGGTGTGCCACCTCTGCCATCCGTGCTCCCCCTACAGCTGTACGCGCTGTTTCCCGGTACAAGAAGGACAAGAAGTCTGCTCCTACGCCTTCGCCCACCACGTCCACGCCCGGTTCATTTTTCAACAACTGTAGTAAGCAGCACGGAACACAGGTGTGTCCAGCTGCTGAGTCTACCTGCAACAGTTGTGACCGTAAGGGCCACTGGTCACTCACAGTACGGTGCCCAGCCAAACGCGTCCAGTGCAATGTGTGCGGTCGTCTGGGCCACTATGACAAGTGTTGCCCTTCCAACAAACCCAAGGGACAGCGTCGGCGGAAGCTTCAGCACCCTTCCACCAGAGAGGGCCGCCCACAGTCTTCCAATCAGAGGCACGACGACCCTGGACAACGCTGGAGCCATATTAGGAATGTGTGCTCCCCCCCGCGTTCCAGGACCAAAGTTCCCCAGTACATCAGTGTCATTGTGACCTACCGCAGTGTGTCATCCCGTCTCCAGATGTTGCCCGACACCGGCGCTGATGCTACAGTCATCGGTCCCCAGCATTTGCAATGCTTGGGGCTCTCTCCAAGTGATCTAGGACCGCCCCCCAAGGATCTCCGCTTTATGGCGGATGGTTCACAGATGACCCCGGCCCTGGGTTCACTCCAAGCACAAGTCACCTTTGGCAACAGGTCGTGTCAAGCCTGGATTGATGTGCATAACGGTGTCCCGACTCCTTTGCTGTCCTACAGACATTGTCAAGAGTTGGCCATCATCTCCCAGGACTTCCCCAAACCTATTCTTGAGGTAAAACACGCCAACAGGGTGCAAAAAGGGAGCAGCAACGACCCTGCTGCCGCCCTACCCCTGCCTCTTACCAGTGACACCTCTCCTTCGGATGCTCGGAAGTACTTCCTGAAGGAATTCAGCGACGTTCTGGTGACCAAGTCCGCTCTGGAATCCAAGCCTCTCAAGAAGATGGCAGGTCCCCCCATGAGGATCCACCTGAGGGACGACGCGAAGCCCTTCGCTATTTACACCCCTCGACTGGTTCCCCTGGCCTTCCGCGAGGCGGTCAAAAACGAGCTGGACTCCATGGTCGCCCAGGAAATTATTGCACCAACCGGCGATGACCCGTCTCCATGGTGTCACCCTATGGTTGTCGTCGCAAAACCTAAAGGTGGTGTTCGGATCACCACTGACCTCTCCAAGCTCAACAGCCAGGTGTCTCGTCCTGCGCACCCTTCTCCCACGCCCTTTGCAGCTATACGCAGTGTGAACCCGAAGGCACGCTTCTTCACGACGATGGACGCCCTGTGTGGATACTGGCAGATAGAGCTTGCCGAATAAGACCGACCACTCACAACTTTCATCACCCCGCATGGACGTTACAGTTATTGCCGTGGCCCCATGGGATTCGCCGCTACAGGAGACGCTTTCTGTCTTCGAGGTGATATGGCTCTACAAGGTCTGGCAAACTGTGTGAAAGTGGTCGACGACATACTCGTGTACGACGAGGATTATATGGATCACCTCTGCCGTATCTACGAGGTACTCAACAGGTGCCGGAAGCACTGCATTACCCTAAATGCCGACAAGTTTGTTCTGGCCAGCTCTTCAGTTGACTTTTGTAGGTACACCCTCTCAGGGAATGGTATCGCAGCTGACCCGGAAAAGGTCCGCGCCATCACGGATTTTCCCACCCCTGCTAACCTCACCGACTTGAGGTCCTTCATCGGTCTCGTCAACCAGTTAGCAGAGTTTTCGTCGGACATCTCCGCGGCTGCTCAACCACTTCGCCCCCTGATGAGCCCCAAGAGGACATTCCTGTGGACCCCCGACCACGACAAGGCCTTCCAGCAAGTGAAACAGGCCCTGTCTCGTCCGCCTGTCCTCGCCACGTTTGACCCAGCCTTGCCGACAGTTCTGCAGACAGATGCCTCACGCTTGTATGGCGTGGGATACGCATCTACTGCAGGATCATGGTGGAGGGCAGTTCCGGCTCGTCCAGTGTGGCTCGCGTTTCCTCTCTGACACTGAGACCCGCTACGCCACTATTGAGTTGGAGCTGTTGGCTGTGGTTTGGGCGATGTCCAAGTGCAGGTTTTACCTCATAGGCCTGCAACACTTTCACCTAGTGACCGACCATCGCCCGCTTGTCCCGATCCTCAACCACTACACGCTAGACGCCGTTGAGAACCCTCGCCTCCAGCGTCTGAAAGAGAAGCTCTCGGCATACATCTTCACAGCAGTGTGGCGTGCTGGTAAGGAGCTCTGCATCCCTGATGCCTTATCCCGCTCCCCTGTCAGCCGCCCTACTCCAGAAGACCATGTGCTCGACGCCGACCTCGCTCTTTCCGTCAGGACTGTGGTCACTCTCCATGCCGTCCAATCCCTTCGTTCGGACCTGTCACCAGATGACGACAAGGCAATGGAGGACCTTCGAACAGCAGCCCGAGATGACCCTTCCTACGTCCGACTTGTCGAGTGTGTGAGGAATGGATTTCCTAGCAACCGCTACGATCTTCACAACACCCTGCTCCCGTATTGGAAACTCCGCGATGAACTCTACTGCGACGGAGACCTTGTTCTGTACGGAGCACGTGTAGTTGTCCCTGCTGCTTCACGTCCCCACGCCTTGGCTCGCCTCCACGACAGTCACTGTGGAGCCGAGGCCACCAAACGGCGTGCAAGACAGACTGTGTTCTGGCCCGGCATCAACTCCGACATCTCCAATGTTGTCCGTGCGTGTGAGCCCTGCCAAGTACTACAACCCAGCCAGCAGCAGGAACCCTTCATGAGTGACGACAACCCCACCCGCCCCCTTGAGTCTGTGTCGGCCGACTTTTTCTGTGTGTCAGGAAAGTCCTTCCCTTATTATCGTCGACCGTCTCTCTGGTTGGCCGGTTGTCATCAGTGCGGTAATGACGCACGCGTCTGCCTGCCATCAGCAAAGTTCGCCACTACGTCCGTGACGTGGGCGTTCCTGTGCGCCTGCGAACTGACGGAGGGCCTCAGTTCACAAGCCAGGACTTTGCTGTGTTCCTTGACCGATGGGGAGTCCGACATGTGTTGTCATCGCCCCATTACCCGCAGTCCAACGGACACGCTGAGGCTGCTGTCAAATCCCTGAAGCACCTCATCCTTAGGTGGCCCCTTCTGGGAATATTGACTGCGAGGCCTTCGACCGGGGTCTCCTTGAACTCCGCGCTTTTCCATACCCGGAGCTCCCCAGGGTGGCAGGCCCAAAACAAGTTGTGATCGCCAGGCCGCCGGGCGTGTTCAGGACGTCGTCACCACTTCTATGACTTGCCCGTTCTCTCCCCAGGTTGAGTGTCGGCACCCAAGTCCGTGTTCAGGACCCGACCTCTTTACGTTGGGACAAAGTAGGCGTAGTCATGGGCCTCGGTAGGTCACGGGACTACCAGGTGCGGTTACCCAGTGGTCGTGTGTGGTGGAGGAACCGCCGTTTTCTCTGCCCCGTAACAATGCCTTCTGCTGGCCCCGCCACCAGTGTTGAGTCCCATACCCTTCCCAGTGATGAAGTCCCTCGACGCTCAGAACGGATCCAAAAGAAAAAATCCGCTCAAGACTTTGCTATGAGCGTATAGGGGGGAGGGAGGTGTATGTATATTATGTATGCTGGATTATATATTATGTATGTATATTATGTATGTGCTCCATTTATGTATTATTTATTCAGCCTAGCTAGCAGCGTGTGGCAATGTAATTACCATATCCCACATGCTTAATTAATGTCCCTGGCGACGTATGGAAGCTGCTAATGTCTCACTTGCCATACGTCGTCTATAGCAGTTGACAGGAGCCAAGCTGAGGAGAGCACTACTTCCCTTTGTGTACATATCTCTGATCCAGTAAATCGAACCTACAAAATCTATACAGGTGTTTATGTTCTCTCCTGTATATTGAACTTATTATCCAGAACACCCTAACAGGAGTGCACACAGATATCGGCGGTGCACCTGGGAGTGTCAGAGAGGTGTGCAGAGGTCTCAGTGGAGTACCTGGGGTGTCAAAGGGAGTGCCTGGGAGTGTCCAGGGAATTGTACCTTGGTGTCAGAGGTGTACCTGGGGGTGTCAGAAAGTCCTAGGAGTGTGGGAGTGTGCCTGGGAGTGTCAGAGAGAACATGCCAGGAGATGTCAGTGGAGTACCTGGGGTGTCGAGGGTGGCACCTGGTGTCAGAGGTGTGCCTTGGGTGTCCAAGTGTGCCTGGGGTGTCAGGTGTGCCTCCAGGTGTGAGAGGTGTGTACCTGGGGTGTGAAGTGTGCACCAGGGTGTCAGTGGCCCACTGGGTGTCAGAGTGCCTGGAAGTGTCAGCGGTGTACCTGGGAGTGTCAGAGGTGTACCAGGGAATGTCAGTGGAGTACCTGGGAGTGTCAAGGGAGTACCTGGGAGTGTCAGAGGTGTACCTTGGAGTGTCAGAGGTGTACCTGGGGGTGTCAGAGGTGTACCTGGGAGTGTCGGAGGTGTACCTGGGAGTGTCAGAGGTGTACCAGGGAATGTCAGGGGAATGACACTGGGGAGTGTGAGGGTGTGCCTGGTGTAGAGGCACTGGGGTGTCGGAGGTGTACCTGGGGTGTAGAAGTGCCAGGGGTTTCAGGTATGCTTGGGGAATGTCAGAGGTGTACCTGGGAGTGAAATTGTACTAGGGGTGTGGGTGTGCCTGGGGTGTCAGGTGGACCTGGGGAGTGTCAGGGGTGTGCCCAGGGAGTGTCAGAGGTGTGCCTGGGGTGTCATGATTTTACAGTGCGGTGTACCTGGGAGTGTCAGAGGTGTACCTGGGAGTGTGAGAAGTGTACCTGGGAGTGTCGGAGGTGTACCTGGGAGTGTGAGAAGTGTACCTGGGAGTGTCGGAGGTGTACCTGGGTGTAAGGGCAACGATCCTCCGGCTAGTTACCGCTGCTAACTCGCTCGTTTGCTGGTGCAGACGACACTTGGGGTGGTTGGACGGAGGTGATAACGGCAGCAACCCTCTCCGCCGCCGGGAGATTCAACCCAGCCGCCATACCGTCAGTATCTAGCTACCCTGCTGTCCGTCAAATTCTGGCTGTGATCTCATCATAGGTCCTGGACTCGTGGGCTGTGTTCCCAGACCTTCACGTATCAACTGCCAACTCTCTGGTCATCTACCACTACCGCATACCACGACCATCAGTTCATCACATTCCGTCGGTGCCCCGGTGTTCTCCTGCCTTTTCAAGACGTTGCTGAGTGTGGAGCGAAGTGGACGCTTCCCTGCCCTGAGTTTGCATCACCGCGTTCCAGAACCTTCCCCCAGGGCCACTGCCGTAGGAAATATTTGTTCATTGTTTGATTCCATTAATTGCTGACTCCCCTTTATTGTTCGATTCTATTATTTGTTTGATTCCTTTAATTGTTGCTTCCATTAATTGTTTGACTCCCGTAATTATTTGATGTTTGTTGAGTGGTGTCAGAGTTTTGTGTTATATTTTTATAGTAAAGAGATGCCAATCTCTAACGGTTGTTTGTTATTCCTCGGAAAACCATGGTCCTTGACTTTCCTTTATTAAGATCCTGATTAGCCTGGTAAGGGATTTCTATCCCTAAGTCCTAGGCCTTTACAAGTGGCGACCTTGCCAGGATTGTCTCTGCCCTTTGGTTTCTGAGGTTTAACATTCGTTCCGGTGTTGTTGTAAGTCGCCGTGAGCGCGCCACCTTGCTGTCTGTGGCCCGGAAGCAAGTGTTGTTCAGTGGTTATCCCTTCCTTCTGTGTGCTAATTTTTGTTGCTCTCCCTTGTACGTGGGGAAGTTAATTAGTGTTGGTTGGGGTGCACTGTGGATGCTGTCATAGCATTTTTGTTGTTGTTTCACCTGGTGCAGTTTCGTTACCCTGAGGTGATTCAGCTGGGCTGGGTGCGGAACGAGGTTCCCTCCAGTCGGATCAAATCATTTACTGGTCTGATTGAGCCACTAGGTGAGTTACCTTTGGCTATTTGCGGGGTAAGTTGTTTGTTTTTTCTCTTTGTTCTTGGCCTTTCGGATCATTATGTCTGCTTTTGAGGTGTGGAAAGATCAAGCGGTGGCCCTGGGTCTGACAGGTAATGACATTGGTCAGTATGTGGTCACCCAACAGAATGCCGAGAGAGAGGAACGTCAGAGAGCGAGAGAGGAACGTCAGAAAGAGAGAGAGGTGGAGGAACGCCAGAGAGAAAGAGAGGTGGAGGAACGTCAGAAAGAGAGTGAGTTGGAGGAACGCCAGAAAGAGAAAGAAAGAGAGTTCGAATTAGCTAAGTTGCAGGCAGAAAAGGACCTAGAAATGGCTAGGATTAATGCTTCAAGTAGACCAGCATCCTCTGGCCATATACAGGACAATGTGGTAAAACCCAGCTTGCCTGTGTACCGTGAAGGAGAAGACATCGCCTCCTACCTTGTTAGGTTTGAGCGGGTAGCTGAGCTGCTTGGTGTAGCCCCAGATAGCTATGCTGTAAGGTTGGGTAGCCTACTGAGTGGTAAGCCGGTAGAAATTTACACGTCCCTGTCTGCCGACATCACCCGAGATTACCTCTTGTTGAAGCAAGCTCTCTTGCGAGGATTTTGCAAGACTTCTGACGGTTATCGTGCTGATTTTCGTAGAACGAAGATTAGAGAGGGAGAAACGTACCAGCAGTTTTCGATTCACCTGGGTCGTTTATTTCAACAATGGCTGGAGACATCAGGGGTTGAAGAAACCTTTGAGTCTCTCTCTAATTTCATGATATTAGATCAGTTTTTGTCTTCTCTACCTCCAGACTTGAGAATTTTCATCAAAGAACACCAGCCAGCGACGCTTGGAGAAGCTGTGCATCTTGCCGACAACTAGGCGTCTGCTCGCAACGCCTACCCCAAGTCTTCCCCTCCTGTAGTGAAGATTGCGAAGCCTCCATCCTCCGAGGAACCATCCCCAGGAGTACACAAGAGTAGTTCACCAGCCGTGCGGTGTCACAGCTGCGGAGAAGAAGGGCACATTCGTTCTCGCTGTCCCAGGAATCCCCTCGCCTTCAAGACTGCTGACACTCAACCCAGCAACAAGGTCGGATTCTGTTTGGAGGTCAGGAGCTGCCCCGTTATTGTGTCAGTGGAACAATCAATGGGTCTAGGGCATCTACTTTCATCAGGGACACTGGTTGCTCGTGCATTATTGTCTCTGAAGAAGCCCTGCCTGATGCTGACATCTCCAACTGCCCGAAGGTTAGTGTCGCCGATTATTTAGGTCGTGTTGACCAGTTCCCTGTTGTTAGGTGCTACCTGCGTTGCCCCTATTTCACTGGTTGGTCTAATGTGGTAAGAGCTCCCATTAAATGTGCAAGTGCCCTCATTGGTAATGTTCCCGGTGTTCTTGACCCTAACGACCCGGAAACGTTAAAACTCTCCTCGCCACCAGCACTAGTCTCCTCGCCACCAGCACCAGTCCCCACGCCACCTGCTGAGGACGACGACTCGCCGCCTGCCGAGGTCGCCTCGCCACCCTCTCACGCCGCCACGCCTGCCGCCAAGGTCCAAGCTGTAGGGCCACGGACGGCGAAGGTGAAACGACCGCATCCCCTGATTCTGCCGAATTTGTTGCCACTGACTGTGACGCCCAGGGAGTTCGCCAAGCTTCAAGACTCGTGTGCCACTCTTAAGCGGGTAAGGGAGAAGGTGACTTCCGGGGAGGAGGATCAGGTGAGAGATGGGTCGGTTTATAAGTTTGTTTCTATTAATGGGGTGTTACACAGGTCTTGTGTTTCATCCAAGCGACCAGCTAAAGTAGGTCGGGTTTTACTTGTTGTCCCTGATGTTTGTCGTAGTAACATTCTCTCTGTAGCTCACAAGAGCTCTCTTGTAAGTCACTGTTCTCGTAGAAAAACTTATAGGAAGGTTGCTGATCAGTTTTACTGGCCAGGTATGGGAGCGGATATTAGAGCTTTTTGTAGGAGTTGTGATCAGTGCCCACGTATGTCCGCCAAGGGTAGAGTCCGTCCTGTTCCACTTGAACCCTTACCCGTCGTTGCAGAACCATCTTCTCGGGTAGCCATAGATTTTGTTGGACGATTCTCACCCCCTTCCTCTAAGAAGCCTAAATTACATCAAGCTAATTTGTTAAAGCAATATAATTGCAGGACCCACATTGCTCGTGTCCTTGACGACGTCCCCAAGCTGGAGTTAGTCGAGGCACTACCCTGCAAGAGTTCCTGTGAAGTTCGGACGCCAGAGCCTGTTGATCTCGGTTGCCAGTTGCTGCCAACACCTGGCGAGATAGAAGAATCCTCTACGACAGGAAATAGGCCCAAACTTAAACTTGGACTGAAGTGGACCCCACGTGCAGTTCTTTGATACGGCATTACGTTTTGGACATCAAGTTTCCACCTATTCTTTTCTATGACCCTTCTTTATTGTGCAATGTGTATTTAAGCATTTGTTGTAAGATGATTATGCTTTGTGTACTAATCTTAAGTTTTAATCTACCTTACAGTAGATTTTTGTTGGGGGAGCAGTGTAAGGGCAACGATCCTCCGGCTAGTTACCGCTGCTAACTCGCTCGTTTGCTGGTGCAGACGACACTTGGGGTGGTTGGACGGAGGTGATAACGGCAGCAACCCTCTCCGCCGCCGGCAGATTCAACCCAGCCGCCATACCGTCAGTATCTAGCTACCCTGCTGTCCGTCAAATTCTGGCTGTGATCTCATCATAGGTCCTGGACTTGTGGGCTGTGTTCCCAGACCTTCACCTATCAACTGCCAACTCTCTGGTCATCTACCACTACCGCATACCACGACCATCAGTTCATCACATTCCGTCGGTGCCCCGGTGTTCTCCTGCCTTTTCAAGACGTTGCTGAGTGTGGAGCGAAGTGGACGCTTCCCTGCCCTGAGTGTGCATCACCGCGTTCCAGAACCTTCCCCAGGGCCACTGCCGTAGGAAATATTTGTTCATTGTTTGATTCCATTAATTGCTGACTCCCCTTTATTGTTCGATTCTATTATTTGTTTGATTCCTTTAATTGTTGCTTCCATTAATTGTTTGACTCCCGTAATTATTTGATGTTTGTTGAGTGGTGTCAGAGTTTTGTTATATTTTTATAGTAAAGAGATGCCAATCTCTAACGGTTGTTTGTTATTCCTCGGAAAACCATGGTCCTTGACTTTCCTTTATTAAGATCCTGATTAGCCTGGTAAGGGAGTGTCGGACGTGTACACTTGGAGTGTCAGAGGTGTACCTTGGAGTGTCAGAGGTGTATCTGGGAGTGTCGGAGGTGTATCTGGGAGTGTGAGAAGTGTACCTCGGAGTGTCGGAGGTGTACCTGGGAGTGTCGGAGGTGTATCTGGCAGTGTCACCGGTGTACCTGGGAGTGTCAGAGGTGTACCAGGGAATGTCAGTGGAGTACCTGGGAGTGTCAAAGGTGTACCTGGAGTGTCGGAGGTGTACCTGAGATTGTCAGAGGTGTACCTGTGATTGTCGGAGGTTCTCCTGGGAGTGTAAGAAGTGTACCTGGGAGTGTCGGAGGTGTACCTGGGAGTGTCGGAGGTGTACCTGGGAGTGTCAGAGGTGTACTTGGCAGTGTCAGAGGTGTACCTGGGAGTGTCTGAGGTGTACCTGGGAGTGTGTGAGGTGTGCCTGGCAGTGTCCTGAGGGTGTACCTGGCAGTGTCTGGGGTGTACCTCGCAGTGTCAGTGTGCCTGGGAGTGTCAGCGGTGTGTCTGGGAGTGTTAGACGTGTATCAGGGAGTGACAGAGGAGTACCTAGGAGTGTCAGAGGTGTACTAGGGAGTGTGAGAAGTGTATCTGGGAGTGTCTCGGGTGTACCTGGGAGTGTCAGAGGTGTACCTGGGAGTGTCAGGGGTGTAACAGGGAATGTCAGTAGAGTACCTGGGAGTGTCAGAGGGTGTACCTGGGAGTGTCAGAGGTGTACCTGGGAGTGTCGGAGGTGTACGTGGGAGTGTAAGAAGTGTACCTGGGAATGTCAGTGGAGTACCTGGGGTGTCAGGAGGTGTGCCTGGGGAGTGTCAGAGGTGTACCTGGGGTGTCGGAGGGTGTGCACCTGGGAGTGTCAGAGGTACTGTGGAGTGTCAGAGGTGTACCTGGGAGTGTCAAAGGTGTGCCTGGGAGTGTGGAGGTGTACCTGGGAATGTGAAAGTGTACCTGGGAGTGACAGGAGGTGTTCCTGGGAGTGTCAGGAGGTGTTCCTGGGAGTGTCAGGAGGTGTACCTGGCAGTGTCAGCAGTGTACCTGGGAGTGTCACCTGTGTACCTGGGAGTGTTATAGGTGTATCAGGGAGTGACAGAGGAGTACCTAGGAGTGTCAGAGGTGTACCTGGGAGTGAGAGAAGTGTACCTGGGAGTGTCTGCGGTGTACCTGGGAGTGTCAGGGGTGCACCAGGGAGTGTCAGTGGAGTACCTGGGAGTGTTAGAGGTGTACCTGGGAGTGTCAGAGGTGTACCTGGGAGTGTCAGAGGTGTATCTGGGAGTGTCCAGCGGTGTGCACCTAGGGTGTCTGGGGTGTGCCTGGGGTGTGGGGAGTGTGCTTGGGAGTGTCAGAGGTGCACTAGGGAGTGTCAGAGGTGCTCCTTGGATTGTCTGAGGTGTACCTGGGAGTGTCTGAGTTGTACCTGGCAGTGTCTCAGGTGTACCTGGCAGTGTCTGAGGTGTTCCTGGCAGTGTCAGCGGTGTACCTGGGAGTGTGAGCGGTGTACCTGGGAGTGTTAGAGGTGTATGAGGGAGTGACAGAGGAGTACCTAGGAGTGTCAGACGTGTACCTAAGAGTGTGAGAAGTGTACCTGGGAGTGTCTGGGGTGTACCTGTGAGTGTCAGAGGTGTACCTGTTGTATGTATATTATGTATGCTGGATTATATATTATGTATGTATATTATGTATGTGCTCCATTTATGTATTATTTATTCAGCCTAGCTAGCAGCGTGTGGCAATGTAATTACCATATCCCACATGCTTAATTAATATGCCTGGCGACGTATGGAAGCTGCTAATGTCTCACTTGCCATACGTCGTCTATAGCAGTTGAC
>NW_024751970.1:0-24049 GCF_018991925.1 Homarus americanus
TATATATATATATGTAACCGGTCGGAATTTGCTGGACTTTAATTTCTCACTTGACTTGGGGTTTATTAAAAATTAATAGATGGTAATGGCAGTGGAAGCGCCCCTTTGAGAAAAATCCCGAACCAGCACAAGAACACTTAAATCTACTACACAAAATGAATTGTCCGTGACCCGTGGAAGGATAGCGTCTGTGACTGGGATGAATGAGACACTCTGTAAAATTTAGACACTTATATTCCCTCCAACACTACAAACACAACAAATAATGGTACACCAATATGCGCACCTCTTAACTTAAACTTAAAACACTACTCTGGGGAATTAAAGTTATACATGATATCGGAATTATTAGAAACACAGGCAACAATAAATTTAAAGTATTAAGAAATGTTGCTTGCACCCATGAAACAGGCCTTAAAGGCTTTCCCAAAATAATATCAGTCACTTAGGAAATGGTATTAAAAAATAAGAACTTAAATACTCTACAATGAATAGGCCTTAAGGGCTTTTAACAAAATAATATCAGTCACTGAGGAAATGGTAATAAAAAATAAGAAATTAAATACTCTACAATGAATAGGCCTTAAGGGCTTTCAACAAAACAATATAGCACCCCAACAGATGCACACTTCCTAACCTAACTTAACCACTACTCTGGGGAACAAGGTTATACCTGAGATCAGAATTATGAAGAACAATTAGATGCATTAAAAGAATCAAATCACAGTATCACTCTGGTTCCACTTAATGACACAAACATTCAAAAACACTACTTTCAAAATGATTTAAGAAATATTAAACTACACACGTCAAGATAATATCAGTAACTGAGAAATGGTATTAACTACACCCGTAATAAGGAAGATAAAATGTTCCTCTAGGTATCTCCTAGAGTCCTAGACTCACGGTCTCAGTGTGTGACCATTAATATACTCAGATAGCCTCAGTGTACTCCCAGTGCGTCCATGGGCAGGAAGAGAGTGAGCCAATCAGACCTTGTGCAGTTGAGAGGAGCTTCAGCTTCCCGTTAGCAAGAGGGTTTCACTAAGCGGCTCGGGACATGTGGTGTTGTGAGCCGACGTCAGCTGGGCACCCAGACGGCTAGATTCCCTCAAGAGATCCTTTGGTACCCCGCTAAACAGTGACAGGCCTACTCTGATCGGTCCAATGGCGACAATCGCCACCCTCAATCATCAACGGCAGTCTCAAACGGCAGTCAATCTCTCGCAGTCAAACTCCGATCAACTCCAGTCAACTCCAGTCAAGTGGGTTCTGACGGAAACCTTGTTATACTGCAATAGCGCAGCACAGGTGACTAGGCCACGTGACTATTTCTGTGCCAGACGCGCAGGGACGTCTTGTCTGCTTGACTCCTCCCCGCGACTGATAGAGAGCCCGCCTCGTGTCCTCTCAAGGCGTTAGCTTGGGCCTACGTGACATATTTTCCGCCTAACTAATAGCTCCTTGGGACACCCGTAACATTATTCAGACTGATAAACGATCTATATTAGTTTCAAATTCAATAATAGTCCCTTACTTCATGAATCGCATCATTATTAATTCGGTAAATTACATTTAATATCATATAGGCCTAGTTCCGCAATCTCTCGCTATGAGCAGGCAGAGCTCTTTTCCCTCCCTCGACCTTGAACGCTCAGTGTTGCCAATGGCGGGGCATTCGAAATTACTCTGAAATTTCTGAGTATTACAATCGACCCCCCTAAAAAAAGACAGCACTGTCCTCATGTGCTGAGAAACCATACATACGACCCCCCTAAAAATTTGTTCTAAGGACTGCATCTCACCCCTTTAACGTACTAAATGCAGCATTTGTCTTCTCTTCTCTCCTTTTCTCTCCCGCTAACATTTATATATATATATATATATATATATATATATATATATATATATATATATATATATATATATATATATATATATATATATATATATTGTACAAGAAAAGTGCGCTGCAGTATTTTAAATCCGGCGCCTGTGTAGATCAGCTGATGGAGCAAACAAGTTTATTAGTAGTATTGACTGTTGAGTTACAGAGTTGGACGTAGTTGCTCCTCGCCGACTTCTTCTTAGGTATAAATTATAAATTAAGGATTATTCAACATTTAACTGAAGCATAAAGCAAGTCTTAATAGTAAGTGGTATTGACTACTTCTCTGAAACCTGAAAAACGAAGCTACAAATTGAGTATTATTCGTCACTTACAAGAATAGAAATGCTTCAATTTATATCACATACGACACTTTGGGTTCATTCTCGTCAAAGACATGAAATTACACAATTAACTTCAATTATTCCCAAGTCGAATATTTCACTGTTGCGATCACAGAAAAAAATTAATTGAATTAAAAGTCAATTAGGCAGCAAGTGGTAGTATGTTGACCCAGTTCTTCACAATACTGTAATTAACTAAATTTTAGAATTACCCCAATGTCGTAATATAATAACAATAATAATGATGATGATGATCTCTCGCTCCTGGAGGCCAAGAATCAGTGATTTTCTCCATCTTCTTCAGGCAGTAACCAAGGTCTTTATTCCCGCTACTTGATCTCAATATAGTTTCAGTAGGTTCAAGGGAGACCGTCTGTCTGTCTGTCTGTCTGTCTGTCTGTCTGTCTGTCTGTCTGTCTGTCTCTGTCTGTCTGTCTTTCTTTTCTTTCTGCTGTTATGCTGCTTTATACTTCATCCTCTTTCATTCCCTCTCTTTCAATTCCCCTCTTTATCCATTAACCCTCTCTCCCTCTTTAGCGGTCTTTGAGGTCTTTTTTGTATTCTTTGATCTATCCTACACAAAGACGGAAGAGGAGTATAGATAACAGGATGAGAGAGAGAGAGAGAGAGAGAGAGAGAGAGAGAGAGAGAGAGAGAGAGAGAGATTCTTTAAACTTATTTTTCTAGCCTAAGTAAACACAGATGCGTCACTTTAAGACCAACCTCTAACCTAACCTAACCTAACCTAGCCTAGCCTAACCTAACCTAACCTAACCTAGCCTAACCTAACCTAACCTAACCCTAGTAATAAATGAGAAGTTTGGTTCATTAATATTATATGGGGGGAATTTTAGGGTGGGTGAGGGTGATGGAAGGTGAGGGTGATGGAAGGTGAGGTGGGAGGGTGGGTTTGGGTGAGGGGGTGAGGATGATGGAGGGAGAATGTTAGGTGGGGTGGAGTGTGTGGTGAGGTGGTGGGAGGATGGGATGGTGAGGAGGATGGTGGGAAGGGTGTACAGGGGTGGGGTAAGGGAAGACATGGTGAGTGAGGATGGTGGAAGGGTGGGTTAGGGTGGGTTAGGGTGGGTAAGGGTGAGGATGGTGGTGGGGTGGGTTAGGGTGATGGAGGGTGGGTGATGGTTAGTTAAGGTGTGTGAGGGTGGTGAGGGTGGGTGGCCACTGTATGCCGATGGTCAGAGTGGCTGTTGAAGTTCTCTTCCTTTTTATTCTTGAGACGACTGAGAAAACTTTATAATACTGTAGATGTGTGTGTGTGTGTGTGTGTGTGTGTGTGTGTGTGTGTGTGTGTGTGTGTGTGTGTGTGTGTGTGTGTGTGTGATTAATAATTAACGGTTTATTGAAAAAGTTCTGCAGCCCGAAGGCTGAAAATATACCCTGTACATTGGACAAAAATGACTTATTACATACAAAGACATGGGGGTGGGTCGTTTAACAAAAGCTTTCATTACTGAAAGGAGAAGGACATGAGTTGAACATACAAATTATTATAGCTTACAGTTGATGGCCCGCACCTGGTGTGGTGTTTAGTAACTTGTCCTCGGGTGTTGATGTGAAGGACCTCACGTGGTCATGGGGACGCCGTGTGGTGTGGGGTGGTGTCACAGTATTTCATTCTGCTGGGTGGTGTTGTGTTTATCCCGTAGTCAGGAGTAAAGCAGACCAATTGGTGTTCCCAGAGAGGACTGATTAATACCGTCTGGTCAGAGGATAGTGGTCAGTTCCCAGGGGTGCTTATCTAATTGGTGGGTCACGGCTCTCACTGGTACTGCCTAGTGCTCAATTCACTGGCTTAAACACTGTTCATCAATGTTCAACACTGATCACACTTCTTTCCAAAACGAAATTGTCACTTTTGATTATGTTGATATCCCGGTGGTGAGGATGGGTCGGGGAGAGGGACTTGGGGATATGGGGCCGAACATGGCCAAGGGGGGCTGCAGCGTGTGTGTGTGTTTGTGTGCTTGTATTTGTGTGTGTGACAGAATCTTATTAATGTATTTACATTAAACTTTTTTCACCTTAAAATAAACAAGAGAACAACAACAACCGCGACAACAAAGCCTTAAGTTTATTCTAAAAGTTCTCTCTTCGCTGTGAATTGTTCTCCTGGGCTTGGAAGTAATTTGTTCTCCATAACTTAGAGAGAAATAATCACCGCATCATATGGGAATTCTCTCCTCAATGGCCTTTTGCTGAGAACGACAATAAAATATGATTGAGAGTCTCTCCCACACATGGAAATCGAGTCGACCTTTCACTTAGATTGCAAAAGTTCGCCTCGATGGTGAGAGTTTTTTAAGAAAGTGGAGTGGGTGAGTGACGGTCACTTATAGTAGGGGCCTGTGTGTGTGGGTGGTGGGGGGGGCTGTGTGTGTTGGGGGGAGGGTGGGGGTGCCTAGACATAAGCCCAGGAAGAGAGATAGAAACAGCGAGAGAGAAAAGAGATAGCAAAAGGAGATAAACAGAGAGAGAGAGAGAGAGAGAGAGAGAGAGAGAGAGAGAGAGAGAGAGAGAGAGAGAGAGAGAGAGAGAGAGAGAGAGAGAGAGAGAGAGCCACTGGTCAATCCCGGAACTCAAGAATGGACCGACTTGCACCACGGCCTGCACCACGGCCTGCACCATGACCTGCACCACGACCTTCCACTACAGTAATGCATTAGTACATCGCTGGATTATATAATTGAACGATATACCACTGGTGAGTTACCCAATAATTCAATGAAGGAAGATGTGAAGGAAGATGTGAAGGAAGGTGTGAAGGGAGGTGTGAAGGAAGATGTGAATGAGGGGGTGAAGGAAGGTGTGAAGGAAGGGGTGAAGACAGGTATAAAGGAATGGGTGAAGGAAGGAGTGAAGGAAGGTGTGAAGGAAGGGGTGAAGGAACGTATGAAGGAAGGTGTGAAGGAAGGGGTGAAGGAAGGGGTGAAGGAAGGTATGAAGGAAGGTGTGAAGGAAGGGGTGAAGGAAGGGGTGAAGGAAGGTGTGAAGGAAGGTATGAAGGAAGGGGTGAAGGAAGGTATGAAGTATAGGGAAAGTACAAAGGGAAGAGGAGTACAAGGAGAAGGAAGAAGAGGAGGAAGGAGAGGAGGAAGAGGAGGAGGAGGAGGAGGAGGAGGAGGTAGATAAATTGGAAATAGGGTTTGACAAACAGACATAGTAGATTGGGTTACGGCATCAACATAGGAGATAATTGGACGGGGGAAGAGACGGGCTTTAACGTGGCCCTGAGCACGTCCTTGTTCGTGGTCCGTGGTGGTGGATTACCGTCGTTGGGGTGTACGTGATGGATGGCCCTATCTACGTCCGTGGTCCGTGGTGGTGGATTACCGTCGTTGGGGTGTACGTGATGGATGGCCCTATCTACGTCCGTGGTCCGTGGTGGTGGTGGATTACCGTCGTTGGGGTGTACGTGATGGATGGCCCTATCTACGTCCGTGGTCCGTGGTGGTGGTGGATTATCGTCGTTGGGGTGTACGTTTTTATCTGTGTACGTAAAGCGTCAATGTGTAAGATATATAGTTTCTCTCAAAGGAAGACAAATGTGTTGTGTCCAGTAGAGAAGAAAGTAACATACGGTAGCCTGAGGTATGTATTTTATGTATTTTATGTATTTTATGTATTTTATGTATTTATGTATTTTATGTATTTTATGTATTTATGTATTTTATGTATTTTATATATTTTGTGTATTTTATGTATTTTATGTATTTTATGTATTTTATGTATTTTATGTATTTATGTATTTATGTATTTTATGTATTTTATGTATTTTGTGTATTTTATGTATTCTATGTATTTTGTGTATTTTATGTATTTACATATTTTATGTATTTTATGTATTTATGTATTTAATGTATTTTATGTATTTATGTATTTTATGTATTTTGTGTATTTTATGTATTCTATGTATTTTGTGTATTTTATGTATTTACATATTTTATGTATTTTATGTATTTTATGTATTTTATGTATTTATGTATTTTATGTATTTATGTATTTTATGTATTTTATGTATTTTGTGTACATATTTTATGTATTCTATGTATTTTGTGTATTTTATGTATTTTATGTATTTTATGTATTTTATGTATTTTGTGTATTTTATGTATTCTATGTATTTTATGTATTTTATGTATTTATGTTTTTTATGTATTTTATGTATTTTATGTATTTTATGTATTTTGTGTATTTTATGTATTTTGTATTTATGTATTTTATGTATTTTATGTATTTTGTGTATTTTATGTATTTTATGTATTTTATGTATTTTATGTATTTATGTATTTTGTGTATTTTATGTATTTAATGTATTCTGTGTATTTTGTGAATTTTATGTATTTTATGTATTTTATGTATTTATGTATTTTGTGTATTTTATGTATTCTGTGTATGTAAAATAAGGATTAAAACAGAGTTAGGTATACATAATATTCCTTAACATTTGACTATAACGTGAAGTACAATTATTTATTTTCAACATTAATTTCAAAGGCAAAAAGTTAAAATAAAAGTTAAATGGTCTTTTCTTTAAGCAAAATTAAAAAAGTTTCGCACATAAAAAAGCGAATTACAAAACAATTAAATTCTCGAATCAAAGGAAAATACCTGGGAAGTGATTACTTTCTCAACAAAAAATAATATATATAATAAAACAACAAGCAGACAAACAGACCAATAATAAAAAGTCTTACTAAAAATAAAAAAAATAAAAAATGTAAATAAAAGTATCTCGGGAAAGTGTAAATGGTATAAATTTCACCAATTCCGTAAATTGTTTATATTGTATAAATTCCGTAGAATTCTATAAAATTTTGTAAATTCCGTAAATACCGTAAATTCGATAAAACTCTGTAATTACCTTAACCATATATACTGGATGTGAACGTCAGAAACAGTATTCAATATCCCCGAGCTATTAAAGAGGTAAAAATGAAAAATACATTTATAATTGTAACAATGTAACAACACTTTCCAATTAAGACTGACTATTTCCTGAAGTTACGAACACAGGTTTTAGAGCATAAAATAAATAAATAAAAATGAAATACATTAAATAAATAAAGAAAACCTCAGTCAAGGACAATGTGTTCTTGCACGAGTCATTAAAATTATTGTTTGTGATGAAGAAATAATTTTTTTTTTTGTAAAGCTGATCTTAGTAACTCACTGTTTTGAGTTAAAAAAGCCAAGCAGGAAAAAGTATAAAATGGAGCCTTCTAATTAACATGCTTATATGTGTCTTTTGTTGTGGAGTTATGAAGAAACACTGTTGTCTGTGAGATAACAAACTGAGCTAAATTATTTATCATTATCAGTATTCTGTTGGAGTAATTACCAGGCTCAATATATCATAATTGCTCCTTTGATAAAATCACTTTGAGCTAAAAAGATTATCATAATACCGATTATTCTCTCGGAGTTAAAAATTATAATCTGAAAGTAAAAACAAAGACAAATTAATCATCTTTACCCAAAAAAATATTTTCAGAATATTCAATAATTTGTATCATCATTTTCTAGTTCCATGAACAAACCTTCAAAACTTAACACATAACAATGAGCTAAATAACAGTATTTCTCGTCTGGGAGCCAAAAATAATTAACTCTCCCCTCAGCCATAACCAAGAGCCATAAATACATTAAATAATTCTTTTATTATCTTAAATTTCTCAATAAATATTTTTTTCTGATCGCAAGTAGTGAAAAAAATCGTATTTATTTACACTGAGCAATTACCTCCTTTTGTGGAGCTAAAATGTGGATCCTCATAAACACAATTTTATCTGAGCCAAATAAAAAAAATCATAACTATCATAAATTTATCAAAAAAAATTCCCAAATATAAAAAAAATATATAATTATAAGTTGAAAAATTAACTCTGGATATATTGCTCACTGCAGTTATAAAGTTACTTCTGAAAAATATCAAATACCATCATCCTTAAGTGTAGAGCAACACAATTTATGGATCTAATAAACCCTCTTGAGCTATGAACCGGAGCTAACAAGTAAGAAAATATCTTCAACATTATCATAATTTTGTAACAACACGTCAAAATTTATGCCTCCAATAAATATCTCTGAGGGATATATTAAAGATTTCTTATATAATTTTCGTCTCGGAGCTAACAATACCGAGTTTCCTCCTTCAGTCACCGGAGCTAACGAGACAGTCTCCCATTTTCTGTGTGAGATAGTGAAGCAACGTGTCCTGTATTCCTGTCTCGAGTTACTGTCTATCTTGCTGTCACTGTCCTATATTCGTGTCTTCGTTATTGTCTATTTACATCCCGCCGTCACTGTCTTATGTTCCTGTCTCTTTTATTGTCTATTTCCTGTCTCCATTTACTGTCCATCTTCTTGTTTCCAGTTACTGTCTATTTTCCTGCCTTCAGTTACTGTCTATTTTCCTCCCACCGTTACTGTCTATCTCTCTACGACCGTCATTACCATCAAGATCATATTCTGTCAATTACCGTCACCGTCATAACAACCTCCCTCCTGTCTACCACTGTCACTTTCCTTTACCTGTCCCATACAACTTAAGCTCCCAGGGCCTCCTTACGTCCATCAGACAGGAGAAATATCAAAAGAACCCCCCCCCCTTCCAGAGAAAAAAGATACATTTCATTAAATCTCTATCAATAAACTCCTGTCTAATAATTTCTTTCTTTCTTTCTTTCTTTCTTTCTTCACAAAGTTAGGTGACATTGTGTGGTGTTTAATTGTCGTGAAATATTCTCTTTCTTTTTGGGCCAGAAGTGGAGAGAGACAGAGAGGAGGGATGGGGGTTAAAGAGAGAGAGAGAGAGAGAGAGAGGTCATAAACATCGCCATATATATCTGTTACACCGTTTATTATCACCACATCACTATTTATGTCTTCCTCGAATAGCTCTTTATGGTCTTCTCCCTGAGCTATTTAGTGTGTGTGTGTGTTTCAGGAAATAGTTCGTATGTTCATGATTGTATGTACACTTTCATTTGTTTCATTATTATTATTATTATTATTATTTAGGGAGAGAGAAGAGACGGAACAGAATGGACGGATTTCAAAGAAAGAGGAAAAAGAGGAATAAGAGGGGGAAGAGGAAGAAGAGGACGAAGAGGAGGAAGGGGAATAAGACCGGGGAAGAGGAAGAAGAAGAGGAAGAAGAGAAGGAAGAGGAATAAGTGAAAGAAGAGGAGGAAGCCATAAAAATGAAAAGAGATGGGCAGTATTGTCAATTTTTCAACCATCTCTCCTCCCCCATACCCCTCCCTCCCTCCCTCCCTCCCTCCCTCCCAGCCATCGTACTAACACAAAGAGTTGTAGGAGAGTGTCTCTAGGCGTCCAGGAAGGGGGGGCGTGAGACTTCCTGGTTCCGTTGGGTAATCGCACAATAGGGACGTCCTGGTGGTAGGGGGTGGAGAGGAGGGGAAGAAAGGGGAGGGGAGGGAGAAGAGGGGGAGAATGAGGGGAGGGGAAGGTAGGAAGAAGAAGAAGAAGGGGAGAGTAAGAAAGAGGAAAGGAAAGAGTAGGACAAGGGGAGAGAGAGAGAGGGAGAGGGGGAGGGGGGTCAGGTCTTTGATGCCTCCAGACGTGTTTCCTTACACATAGTATTATTAAATATTTTTCTTCAACTCAGAGGACAGATGGGAGAGAAGGTGAAATATATAAAGACCAGGGAATGAGAGCGAGTGGAAGAGAATTAAGATGGGAGGGTGGGGAGGGAGTGAGGGGGGTGGAGGGAACACAGAAGATGGAGATATGGAGGGAATCGGAAGGAAGAAGGGAAGGAAGAGAAAGGGTGGGAGAAGGGAGGCAGGGAATGATAGAGGAAAGGAATGAAAAAGCGAGAGAATTGAAGAGAGGAGGAGGAGGAGGGAGGAGGAAAAGAGGAAGGGGGAAAAGGAGGGAGCAAGAGGAAAAGTGGGATGGAATGAGGGTGGGAGTGAAAGAAGGTGAGAGAATGAGGGAAAAGGAGGGAGGAAAAGGTTTCAGGACGGCCTCATCAGTACTGAGAAACGCTCACTTCCGGGGACTGAATCCTTTTACTGAGCCAAAAATCCTATCGTTGAAAAAAGAATTCTCAGTATCATGATATAATTTATCTTAACTCTAGCCTCTCTTAACCTAACCTAACCTAACCTAACCTAACCAAACCTAACATTTTTCTTTTCAATTCAGAATTTCTGGTAAAAATCACTTCCGGGAGCATCTGGTCACTTCCGCGGTCTGTACCTGTTGTCACTGTCCTCTTTCACTACTGTCCCCTTGAGGTCACTGTCTCTCTTCTCTCTCTCCTCCTGTCTCTCCTCTTCCACTACTACTGTCTCTCTCCTCTCGTTACTACTGTCCCCTTGAGGTCACTGTCTATTTCCTAATTCCTGATCATTCCTCTTCCATTACTACTGTCTCTCTGTCCTCGCTGCTACTGTCTTACTTCCGTCACTGTCTGTCTGTGGAAGTTTTCTCGCTTGCCCTCTGTCAACTAGAAATTTGGGTCACCGAGAAGGACAGAAGTGTTAAAATAAGTGAATCTGTCTGTCTGTCTCTCTATATCGACGGCTCCACCACCTTGTTACCTGCATCTGGTAGCCTTCTGCAGTAGTCTGAAGATGAACTTAGGAAAGATGGAAGGAATGTTTATAAATATATATGCATGGAAGGAAGATGTAGATTGTGTATATATATAAACATTGACTAAGAAGATGGATGAAGTATGTGTTAATATAATGTTTATATTGAGATTGTTAACATGTTGATATGTCTGTGTTGTGTTTATAATCTACTTCTCGTACGTGTAAACACTAGAGAGGATAGAGGATGTGTTTGATTAGTGTTTAAGTCAACATAAGTTGGTCACAATATATAGTAGAGACGCCGCAACCTCAGTACCTATATCAAATACTGTACACACGAGTCATACACAGTACCTCTCTCTCTCTCTCTCTCTCTCTCTCTCTCTCTCTCTCTCTCTCTCTCTCTCTCTCTCTCTCTCTCTCTCTCTCTCTCTCTTTCTCTCTCTCTCTCTGTCACGTCGAGACACAGGCAAAAACTCACTAGTCACATTAGGTTAGGTTAGGTTAGGTGAGGTTAGGTTAGGCTAGGTGAGGTGTGGCGAGGTGAGGTTAGGTTAGGTTAGGCTTGTCTTGTGACGTTTTGTCCAGTGAGTTATGTCCTAACCACCCTCCTCCTCTTCCTCCTCCTCACCTCCCCTCCTTCTCTCCTCCCCTCCTCCTCCTCCTCCTCCTCCTCCTCCTCCTCCTCCTCTTCCTTACCAAAACCAATACCCTGGGATCGTCTTCCTTCTTGGAATTCTTGAAGGATGGAGAAATATCATGAGAATTTGTAGACGACGAGAAACAGGGAGGTGGAAAAAAGAAGGAGAGGAGAAGAAGGAAAAGGAATAAAGGAAGAAGGAGGAAATGATCGAAGAGGAGAAGAAAAGATAAAAAGAAGAAAGGGAAAGGAAGAAGAGGACGAATTTGAAGTGCAGAAGAAAAGGAAAAAAAAGTGGAAAAAATGAGAAGGAGAAAGAAGAATCGAAGGGGAAAGACAAGAAAAAGGATAGAATAAAAGGAAAAAGGAAAATAAAAAAATAGAGAAAGCGGAAATGGGAGGATACTGAAGAGGAGAAAGATGGAAAAAATAAATACTCAAAGATAATTAATCGTACATGAGAGAGAGAGAGAGAGAGAGAGAGAGAGAGAGAGAGACTAAAAAAAATACAAACGCCTCCCTCAAGAAATAAATCCCTACAAAAAATCCCCAGCAACTTTAAACAGAACAAGAGAAATAAACAAAACAATCCACATATGGTAAAGACATCCATCAACCAGGTCAGGAGTGGCACACACACACACACACACACACACGTCTAACTAAACGAAGTCCATAAACAAACAAGATTCCAGCGTCCGGGTCATATTGTTACCGGGTGCAATAAAGCCAGGTCATATAGTGTGGGGGAATTATAAAGAAAGTGTGGGGGAATTATAGGGAACTGTGGGGGAATTTGGGGGACTGTGGGAGAATTATCGGGAACTGTGGAGGAATTAATACAGTATTGTGGGATAAAAGATCGAACTGGGACACACACACACACACACACACACACACACACACACACACACACACACACACACACACACACACACACACACACACACACACACACACACACACACACACACACACACACAACCTTCCAACTCTCGCGTGCCGTTCATTAATGTATTTACCCTGCTTGTATTATCTCACAGTGGAATTTCTTTATTAAACCCTCCAGTCAGTTTAGTAGAACAGTCATGGTCCGTCTACGTACTAATTTCCTAATACAAATATAATTATCATACAATTATATTTAAGTTATTTGGATTATATATTTTCTGGTTTTTTTATTCTCTATAATTCGTTTCTTTGTTCTGTTTTTTTGTTCTGGTGAGTCATGTTGTTGTTGTTGATGTTGTTGTTCTTATACTTGACTTCTGTTATTTATTCAGTATTATTATTCTTCTTCTTCTTCTTGTTTCATTCTTCTTCATTTATTGTTAATTGTATCTTTTTTTTTCCTTCCTTTCCTTTTTTTTTTTACTTAAATCATTCTTCTTTGTTTTTTTTCTATACCTTATACTTTCTACGCTTCCTTATCCTCATTAACACACTCATACTCTTCTCCCTTAAACTTAACTGACTCCACTACTACACAACACACCATTGTCATTCTACTGTGCGGTGTCTTCTCATTCAACACATCAAAGAGCCTTGGACACCCACTCACAGAGACGTGTAGTAATATTATATGACTTCTATGAAACACAGGTGGGCAAGGTGTAACTAGAAGGTAATTAAATGGCTGATTGTTGTAGCGTGTGTGGTGTGTGGTGTGTGGTGTGTGTGTGTGTGTGTGTGTGTGTGTGTGTGTGTGTGTGTAATTCAGTTTCTTGGAGGCCGTTGAAAGAATGGGAGGTTGTGATGTTGTGTCGTGTGGGTGGTAGAGATGATTAGAGGTCGTGTGGTGGAGAAGGTGTTGCTGGTAGAGGTAATTAGAGGTTGGGTGGGAAGTGGTGACGTGTTTTGTGTATGATAGTGCAGTTGGTGTGGAAGGAATCTTTTAAGTGGTTATTTTAATGTATTTTTTTATGTTATTTTTATATCATTCATTGAGAACCTTGGTTGAATGTAGTTCTATGTCATCCAATAAGGAAAAAGTTATTAAGGTAAAAATCAGAAAGACGAGAAGCAAAATAATAACACAAACTTTCTCACCTCTAATGTATGATATCACCAAAAGTAAAAGTTTATAGAATTTCCACAGACAAGAGTATTATACCTTGCAATTGTCATTTCTCACCGAATTATAAAACACCCCCCCCCAAAAAAAAATTAATAATAAATAAAAAACTGATAAATATTTAAGTCTCTCATTTGACTCTTCTAGGTTCTTAATTTTCAACATTTCGTACTACAAAAACTATCAATAGGAGACAAAAAATAGATATCTGTCTTTGTCGAGGCTAAAATAGACAAACAAAAGAATAAATAAAAAAAATACGAACCCAAAACACATAACCAGGAAACATGAGATATTAAGATACATAGTATTAGTGAATCATATTTCTTAGTGTTTCGTGAGATCTTACCTCGATGAACTTCCCCAGCCTTGTGAAAAATACCTGGGCGAGAGTGTGTGTCTCGCTTCGCTGTGAGTGCGTCGCCTCCCTTCGACAAATAATGCACTTAGAGCAAGTTTCCTCATCCCTCCCTCCTTCTCCCTTCTCCCCACCTCCCTTCCCTCCCTGTTCACCCTTGCTTGTCCTCCATCTGGGTTGCAGTGGGAGGTACACGAGTGAAGGATCACCTGAAGATTAACTAACCTTACACTACACTTGAGGAAGGGTTAATTTAGGTCCGTTCACCTTTATTTATATACTTATCTCTCTCTCTCTCTCTCTCTCTCTCTCTCTCTCTCTCCAAGACAACAAGACCTGCTTCTTAAGAAAAACACAGAGGCGATGACGGAATATGAGAAGTGTGTTAAGTGTACGTTGAGTGTGTTGAGTGCGTGGTGAGTGTGTGCTGAGTAAAATAAGAGTATTCAAGGCGTGTTGAAAGTCCGTAGAGTGCGTTGAGAAAGTGTTAGACATGCTGAGGGTATTACGAGATGTGTGTGTGTGTGTGTGTTACAACTGAGTGGACATGGTGGAGCCCTCGACGTAGACAAGTGATCATAAGACACGACACGACACGACAACCTGCAGTAGAAAGAGCCTTAAATAATCTTATTGTAAATTGCTATACTGTACAAAGCTTACCTTCCCTAGCCTACTCCCACTTGAGCTCCCACACCCTTGAGCCCCAGTACAAGTTGTAATGGTCCAATAAAATAAACTTGCCAATAGCATCGTCTATGTTGGTTAAATAAAAATAAAAATATTGTTAAATGATATATGTATTTGGTCACGAAAGACCCGGAAGCTCCATGTGTGTGTGTGTGTTAACGTTATTAGCAAGGAAATATATGCAAGTAAATTTTGCAGATAGATATTGAAAACTGATTCTTTCGTGAGTGTAATACTTAGCGATCTGGTTTCTACCATCATCAAGTATAACTTAATATTCATTCAGTATGTATATGTTTATCCACTGGATGATTAATCTTCAACACCACACCAACATCATCACCCACATTTGTACCCGAACAGAGCAACATTTTCCTCGTTGCACCACACCTGAAAATATCCACCAGGCCAGTAGGGATGGGAATAGGAGCTGTGTCTTTATGTAGTCCTTAGTGTAGCAATATTTCCGTAATATTCAGAGGCTGAACTATCAACGTCACGTACTGGAGAGATATATAGGGCAGCCCCACACGAAAAAAAAGTGACATTTTGCAAAACACCTCTTATCACTGTTTCTCATGGCTGGACTACACCATAACAGAAGCTGGACAGTATTGCACCAGGAAATACCACACTCTGTAGGCTGGCGAGATGAAATGTTGTGAATGGAATATATGCCTGATTAACACTGGGCTGAAGGGAGGGGGTGGTGTAGGGAAGCCCTCGTGAGGATGTCTGAAGCAGTGTGGCGGAGGAGATAGTCTGCCCCCAGAAAGTCTAAGAAGAAAAGGTCGACACACGAACTGTAAATAAAATTAAATACGGAAAGATATACAGGGTGTCCATAAATGATTACCCTAAAACAATATGCTCTCATGTTTTATCAGGGTGATGATCATATATGTACACCCTCTATATATTATTTAGTGCAGAAATTTTAGTTAGATCCAGGTGTTGTCGTCAATATAACTCACAACAAAGGTGGTGCTGCTTCTAACCTGTTAATGTAATTTTAGAAGATATTTCCCCCCTTGCTACTATAGTCATTTCCTCTTTCCTCCATCACGGTACACGAGTATGACTACCATGACACGTCTTTGCCTCTCCTCATCACAATATCTTAAGCACGGAATAATTTTTCTCTCAACCCACAAGACTCCACAAGACACCACCATCTTCTTGCTGTAAAATGTATACAATATCCTCCCCCGTCAATATACACGTTATCTTGTCTCTCTCTCTCTCTTCTCTGATTACGCCGGGGATAAACATCTGGTCAACATAAACTCATCATACCTAAAACTTTCCCTGTTAAACATTAGCTCATTATACCTGAAACTTTCCCTGTTAAACATTAGCTCATCATACCTGAAACTTTCCCTGTTAAACATTAGCTCATCGTAACTGAAATTTTCCCTGTTAAACATTAGCTCATCATACCTGAAACTTTTCCTGTTAAACATTAGCTCATTATACCTGAAACGTTCCCTGTTAAACATAAGCTCATCATACCTGAAACTTTCCCTGTTAAACATTAGCTCTTTATACCTGAAACTTTTCCTGTTAAACATTAGCTCATCATACCTGAAACTTTCCCTGTTAAACATTAGCTCATCCTAACTGAAACTTTCCCTGTTAAACATTAGCTCATCCTAACTGAAACTTTCCCTGTTAAACATTGGCTCATCATAACTGAAACTTTCCCTGTTAAACATTAGCTCATCCTAACTGAAACTTTCCCTGTTAAACATTAGCTCATCATACCTAAAACTTTTCCTGTCAAACATTAGCTCATCATAACTGAAATTTTCCGTTAAACATTAGCTCATCATACCTAAAACTTTTCCTGTCAAACATTAGCTCATCATACCTAAAACTTTTCCTGTCAAACATTAGCTCATCGTAACTGAAACTTTCCCTGTTAAACATTAGCTCATCCTAACTGAAACTTTCCCTGTTAAACATTAGCTCATCATACCTAAAACTTTTCCTGTCAAACATTAGCTCATCATAACTGAAATTTTCCCTGTTAAACATTAGCTCATCATACCTAAAACTTTTCCTGTCAAACATTAGCTCATCGTAACTGAAATTTTCCCTGTTAAACATTAGCTCATCATACCTAAAACTTTTCCTGTCAAACATTAGCTCATCATAACTGAAATTTTCCCTGTTAAACATTAGCTCATCATACCTAAGACTTTCCCTGTTAAACATTAGCTCATCATACCTAAGACTTTCCCTGTTAAACATTAGCTCATCGTAACTGAAACTTTCCCTGTTAAACATTAGCTCATCCTAACTGAAACTTTCCCTGTTAAACATTAGCTCATCATACCTGAAACTTTCCCTGTTAAACATTAGCTCATCGTAACTAAAACTTTCCCTGTTAAACATTAGCTCATCCTAACTGAAACTGTCCCTGTTAAACATTAGCTCATCATACCTGAAACTTTCCCTGTTAAACATTAGCTCATCATACCTGAAACTTTCCCTGTTAAACATTAGCTCATCGTAACTGAAACTTTCCGTTAAACATTAGCTCATCCTAACTGAAACTTTTCCTGTCAAACATTAGCTCATCCTAACTGAAACTTTCCCTGTTAAACATTAGCTCATTATACCTGAAACTTTCCCTGTTAAACATTAGCTCATCATACCTGAAACTTTCCCTGTTAAACTTTAGCTCATTATTTCTGAAACTTTCCCTGTTAAACATTAGCTCACTATATCTGAAAATTTCCCTGTTAAACATTAGCTCATCATACCTAAAACTTTTCCTGTCAAACATTAGCTCATCGTAACTGAAACTTTCCCTGTTAAACATTAGCTCATCATACCTAAAACTTTTCCTGTTAAACATTAGCTCATCATACCTAAAACTTTTCCTGTCAAACATTAGCTCATCGTAACTGAAACTTTCCCTGTTAAACATTAGCTCATCCTAACTGAAACTTTCCCTGTTAAACATACATTCTTTTACCTTCATCTATGTTATTTCGTAATTTATTTTATTTGTAATCGAGTTAAACGCCTTACACATTCACCTCGCCCTCAGCACTCACCAAATTACCGCGTCTGTAGTGCCCTGTTTCCTTCCTCCTCCCTTCTCTCATTCGTGTAATGGCTTTAATACTGCACCTGGCCACTACCTTGACACACGGCCCGCCCTCCTTCCTTGTAGTACCAGCGCAGATGATAAATGGAAACACGGCCATTCTGTGTCTCCTCTCCTTCAAGAAATATTTTACCCCCATTACTGATGTTGATGGCTGGGGTTTTGTTGCTTTTGTTTCTTTCGGGGGCTCCTTTTCTACCTTTTTTCGTGGAGTTTCTTGTCTCTGATGGCCATACTTTTTTGCCCAAAGTCTACTACTACCACGGTCGTTCTCTCTCTCTCTCTCTCTCTCTCTCTCTCTCTCTGGAAATATTAAAAAAAAAAATCGGCCACTTTTATCCATTATCTTTCCTTTATCTTCCCTCCATCTCACCCTAAGAGGATCGACCCAACACTCTCTTATTTTAAGTTAAAAGTCCTGGTTAACTTCTTCCCGAGCTCCTAATTTTTTTGTGTTTTACCTAATCACATGTATACATTTCCTTCCTTCCTCCTCTTCCTCCACTTCTTCTCCTTCCTCCTCTTCCTCTTCCTCCTCCTCCTCTTCCCCGTACAGCCTCTCGTGGATTTTCTCAGGATTTCCTTACTCACGCAACCTCCTACAACACTAACCTAACCTAACCTAACCTACAACTATGCTAACACCTCCTCGACGTCTCCTCTCATCTTCATTAAACTCTTTCCAGACCCTTTCCCCATCTCTCTTGTTCCACATATAAAACACTCCTCCCGCTGGTCATACTCTGCTACCATTGCTTCTCACACTCTCCCCTCCTCAATTCTCACGGAAAACTTCCTCCCAATGGCTGCACCACCTGGAAATCAATTGAATTTGTTCTCTATTCGTTCATTTTAGACAACTCTATATCTCTCTCTTTCTATTTTCTTCCTCTTTTTCTCTCTTTCTCTTTCTATTCTCTCCTTCTCTCTCTTTTCCTTTTGCCGACATAGTTATCTGAGAAGAAAATTTTAAGAAGAAAAAACACTCAATGTAACTTTGCTTACAACTTGCCATCTGACACTTATACCATAGACCCACACTGCCCTAACCTAACCTAACCAAACCTACCGCCCTTCCTGCTCTCGACACACTGACCTCAGAAGTTAACCAGCTAGAATGAATGGCAGGAAATGACCTAAACGTTAACTGCTGATGTTCGTAAGTCAGCAAAACGTATCAAGATTTCAAACGCCATTTCACTGCAGTTTAAGTCTGAGACGAATTTTCCCCACACTGAGAAGACATTAAGGTGTTGTCAGGCGGGTTGGTGGATTATGACCTGATTAAAGTTACCATATGTAGCCAATAAATGCGATAGTGTAATAGTGGTGCTCATTTGCATACGAATAGTAATTATAATATGGTCAAGAATAGTAAGGAAATGATCGTTTATACAGACAAACAGTCAAACTTACGGAGGGATAAGGTATTAGCATCAAGAAGAGTGACAGACAGACAGACAGAAAACTAGACGATTAGACACGCAGACAGTTACATATTAAACAGACAGACGACCAGAGAGAAGGAAATGCAACAGATAGACAGATAACAACATAAAAGACGGGTAAAGAAGACATAGATGCCGCGTGTGTGTGTGTGTTTACTTATTCTCAACATCTCCTTATTTTCATTCACCTTCGTTGTATCTTCCAGTACTCGTAAATTTCACTCCGTAAGCATGTGTTGAACTCGAGGAAAAATCTTCACTACTCACAGTACACTTTAGTCACCTGTCAGAACACGTAAAGGTTTTATATATATATATTTTTTTTTCTAATTTTTTTTCCTTTACATTACAGGGAGTGAGAAATTCACAGCTAGGATTAAATTCCACGCGACCTTAAATAATCCAAAACCCGTAACGTAAGACTATGATGTGTCCGTCAAAAATGCTCAAATTTAATCACGAATGCTAGGATTAGTAAACCAAGGGCAAGAATTTATTCGTACATTCAGGAATTAACGCCAACATGATGGGAGTACCAGGTGTAAATAAGCTTCAAAAGAGTGAATTTTCAGTTAGAATTAGAACACATCAGAATTTATTTGTTAGAATTAGTAGAAATAAGTCAGAATTTACAAGTCTAGTTCAGCTAAGACGTAACTGAAGCCTTGCTGGTGTTGTCATTACCTGAACGATATGTGGAGACGGATCTATCTATCTCACACACACACACACACACACACACACGATGACCTACACCTGTGAAACTGATCAAAAGCTTGAGTGTGTTTGGGAGTCTGTGTTTGAGAGCTACTCTGATTACCCCTCCCTCTCTCTCTCTCTCTCTCTCTCTCTCTCGTTTTCTCTCTCGTTTTCTCTCTCTCTCGTATTCTCTCTCTCGTTTTCTCTCTCTCCCTCTCTCTCTTCAACCGTGAAAGTGACTGACTGACGAACTGCCTTTGATGGTCATTGTGAATGCTTGTGCGGTTGCCTGTGTGTGTGTGTGTCCCATCTCTCTGCCTTTATGATTTTTTTTCTCTATATCTGTCTCCATTTTGTCTTTCTCTGTGTCTCAGTTAACCTTTGTCGACTATTGTTCTCTCTCTAATTTTCTGTATGTGTGTGTGTGTGTGTGTGTGTGTGTGTGTGTGTCAGTCATTATGTTTGAAACTGATCAGAGGTGAAAGCTCGTTTGATTGGCAATTTGAGTGCTGGTTTAGTTACTCTCTCTCTCTCTCTCTCTCTCTCTCTCTCTCTCTCTCTCCTCAGACACAACAACTTAAAGTTGAGCTCCTGGGGAATTGCGTCTTTTGATCTGCCTTCCCTCTGATTCAGCGACCTTTGAGAATTCCAGGTGGAATTTTAATGACGATCGAAGCAAGTCATGTAAACATTATCTCTGGTAAAGTAAATATCACGGCTGGTTTTAGTTCCACGACCTCTCCACTGCTATATTTATCCTAGTAGTATCGAAGAAAATGTTTAATATACTATAACTTATGTATAAACTGTGTATAGTACTCTTATATACACTCCAAAAAAAAAGTATCGATATAAAATAGTGTTGAAAAAATATGACACAACGGACGAAGGATTTTGAAAACCCTACCGAGACAACAGGAGTCAGTGTTCATTCTGAAATTCATCGATCACCTCAAGTACGGATAGGTTTTGTGAGTGACTGTGATTTGAAGTGTAGGATGGTAGAAAAAAAATGATCTTTATCGTTGTATGTGGGAAGTAATCTATTGTGAAGATATGGGTACACAACAACACAACAAGAGGTGGTAGGTAACCAATGCATATAAATGAATAACTATATGTGCTAATGATGTGAAGAAAATAAATAGATAATATAAAAAAAGATAAAGTGTTTTTGCATTATATTTTTCATCCTTGGCTGACTCACCTATAGACGTTCATGGTGTGTGTGTGTGTGTGTGTGTGTGTGTGTTTATTCCTTCCCAACCTTGACATAAATGGATTTTCAATTGCATTACCTGATTCCGTTTGTTCAAGACTCTCGTATTAAAGGGAATTCGTTTATCCATCAAATTACACACAGGTGAATGGGAGCAGTGTAGTACCTTTCCCGGTAGCCGTTTAAGAGAAAGAAAGAAAGAAAGAGAAAGAGAGAGAGAGAGAGAGAGAGAGAGAGAGAGAGAGAGTACTTCACCCCCCACAAAAGACAATGCGCCTTGAGTGACTCTTGAGACTGAACAAGAGAGGAGAACACAGCCACCAGGTCCTGCCAGACACAAGAGTTTATGAGTCACCAGGTAGGGCCGGTCCGCTGGTACCTGGTGACCTTCAACTGGTGACCCTCAACTACCGGTGAATAATAAATGACCTTAAATTAGCAATAAAGGTTATAGGAATATTTACATTGTTGATTTCAGAGAGAGAGAGAGAGAGAGAGAGAGAGAGAGAGAGAGAGAGAAAACTTTAAATCAGAAAGTTTGGTAAATGGAGAGACATTTTCACTTCCGGTTTTGTATGTTTAATTTAATTGTTTTGTTCACACACACACACACACACACACACACACACAAAAGGAGATTGGTAAACGTAAACCTCATTAGTATAAACCAACTGGCCAGAACACATACCAGACGACTCCAAGAATTCCAAAAATTATCGAGATCAGAAAGTTTGGATTCTTCGTGTGTCGTCCTGGAGAAAAATCTTAATTATATGTTGATGATGAAAGTTGTATCCTGTTTACCTGTCGTGACGCTGAGGAAGAGACTATATTTAGAGGGGAAATATTTGTCTAAGAGTTTAATAAGCAATTGTGTATATAATTTGTGAATGAATGAAAAAATAGTAAGAACATGTAATGATGTGTGTGTGTGTGTGGTTGAGTGTATATAACGCTCCCCTCCTCTCCTAAAGTTTGCTGGTTCGTGTTGAGGGCACCCTAGTCCACCCAGCTGTGAATGGGTACGTAACATTATAGTCAGAGAGGTACGGGGGGGAAAAGCCTAAGTGTATTGTACGCTATATCCGTACTCCTTCATGTTTACTGGATCTACTTTCATTTTCTTATAATTGACAATTGTTTTCCCCTTGTCAATCAACTTGTTTTCATTTACCAATTTCATGATCACTGGAAATATCTAACTGTTTCCCTTCATTTTAATCGGAATAGTTCCCATTTTTTTTTTGGGGGGGGGGGTTCTTAACACATTACTTTTAAACCATTTAATTTCACAATTTCTTTATTCTTCCAACTCGACATTGACATCTGTATCTCCTCTCTCTCTCCCTCTCTCTCTCTCTCTCTCTAGATATATTTACCTCTACCCATGACAGTATTCTCCTAGATCAATGTTTAAGTCAGAGTTACATCTGTTCCAATATTTTATTCTTCCTGCATAGTCCTTCATTACGTCGACGGCTGCTCGCGTGGTAGCTATAGAGATAAATCTTGGGTGTCATAAGCAGACATAAGGACCACGCGAATAGATGAGACACAACTACAATAAACGGCTATCCTCTTGAACCTTGCACCGGGGCAATAACTGCAACATATGAGGCTCCTGCAGCAATACAAGTGGGAGTGCCATTGAGGGAGAGGTGAGGGCAGGGGAGAGGTGAGGGCAGGGGAGAGGAGAGGGGAGGGTAGGGTAGGGGAGGGGAGAGGGGAGGGGAGGGTAGGGGAGGGGAGGGTAGAGGCGGAACTCTTTACTTTTCAGCTTTTATACATGTTCAATAAATAACCGCACATGCCTCTACGACCTCAAACTCCAGTAAATTGACGATAATAAAAAATAAGGTTTATTTAAGTTCTATGAGTGTCTGTAAATACCTCTAAATACTTGTATACAATACGTGAGAATTTGTTTAAAGCATCAATTCATTCGTTTTTCTTTTATATATCACTTAGAAAATACTCAGGTAGTCCCCAGGTAACTAATTAGACGTAGTACCTGGTATGTGAACACCTATCTTGAGTTGATGTATTCCTGACAACGGTGAAGAATACATAAGAATTCATAGTCATAGCTGTATGACGAGCTACACACCCACGTACCAAACCAAACCTAAGCAGAAGGAGCAAGTATGAGGCCAATTGATTAGTGCCTCCCCAGCGAGGAAGAGGAAGAGGAGGGAGAAGAGGAGGGGGAATAGGAGAGGAAGGAGAGGAAGGAGGATGAGGAGGAGAAGAAGAAGGAAGAAGAGGGGGAGTAGGAGGAGAAGAGGGAGAAGGAAGAAAGAAAGGAGGAGTAGGAAGGAGAGGGTGAAGGAGGAGAGGGAGGCGTAGGCAGGGGGGTCACTAGTACTCATGAAAATCGCGTGAGTGAAGGTACTAGGTCAGGTCACCCTGCAGCCGCAAACGACACCAAGAGACGGTACTCAGGCTACAGGGAGGGGTGGGGGGGAGAACGTAACGCCCCTTCTTAATAACCTTCAAGTCAGACCTAACCTAACCATAAGGCTTGGGCCCAATGCCGGTTAGGTTAGGTTAGGTTAGGTTTTTTGTTAACAAGCGCTCGGTGACATTCAGGTAGTTGTTACACTATTACGCCAGGCTTATCACTAATTGCGTTCAGACTCAGGTAACGTGACCCTCTCTCTGTGTGTTTCTCTCTCTCTCTGTCTCTCTGTCTCTCTGTCTCTCTGTCTCTCTGTCTCTCTCACTCACTCTCTTTCTTTCTCTCTCACTCAATTTTTCTGTCCCTCTGTCTATCTTTGTGTCACTGTCTATGTCATCTTCTCTATGTTTATTTCTCTCTCTTTCTCTCCTTTCTCTTTTATCTCTTTCTCTCACCCTCTTATTCCGTCTATTTCTATTTCTGTCTATCTTTGTCTTAATGTCTGTCTGTCTGCCTGTATCTCTGTCAGGCTGTCTCTCTGTCTGGTTATATATGTCTGTCTTTCTGTCTCTCTGTCTGGTTATGTGT
>NW_024751971.1:0-17751 GCF_018991925.1 Homarus americanus
AGCCGGACTACTACTACTACTACTACTACTACTACTACTACTACTAATAATAATAATAATAATAATAATAATAATAATATTAATAATAATAATAAACGGTTTATTAATAGAGTTATAGCCGGTGGCTGAAAATATGCAAACTTACATGTGATTTAGACGTTCAATACATTTACAGGGCTGTACAGTACATAAATTGGGAGCTGTTTATTATTTTAATAAGAGATGGGATGGTGCTATTCTTACATCTATCAGTGAGGGGTCTGAATTTTGTTGTAGTGGCGGCCTGCACGAGATGGGCGGCAGTAAGTGGGGATGACAAGTGTAAGGGCTGTAACGAGCGGGATAGTTGTCCGCCGTTCGTTTGCTTGTTTGCGGCCCCACGAGGTGGTTGTCCGCCGTTCGTTTGCTTGTTCGCGGCCCCACGAGGGGGAGAGGCGGAGGCGAAAAGGACGCTGCTGCCTCGTCGCACACCAGACACGATCCAGCCTTGACCACGGCTGCTACTACCCTCACTGTTCGATGGTCCAGTCCTGCACTATTCGGCTGTCAACTCTGGTCACCTACTCAAGCTACTACCCCGGCTGCCACGTGATCGCCACTTCCTCCACGCTCTATTCACCGTTCGTGCCCTGGCGTCTCTCCTGTGTGGCAAGACATCGTCCACCAACGCCGGCGCCAAGTGAGGATGCTGCCCTGGACCATCCCCCTGAGAGCTGATCACTGCTTTACCAGAACATTCCACCGTGCTGGTTAGGAGGAAGATTCATCTGCAGCCGTAGGAAATACCTGTTCCTTGTTGTATTGATTGTTTTTGTTCAAATAATTGTTTGATTCCAGTGCTGTTTATTTAATAATTGTGTGAGTGGTGTCAGAGTTAAATTATTGTGATTATTTTTGTAGTAAAGAGATGTCAATCTCTAACGGTTGTTTGTTACCCCTTGGAAATCCATGGTTCTTGACTTTCCTTTTTATAAGATCCCGATTAGGCTGGCAAGAGATTTATATCCCAAAGTCCAGGCCTAAACAACGAGGATGGGGCAGTAGTCCATTGCCAAATCCTGCTAGGGCGTGGTGGTGGACGTCACTGAGGGATGGCATTTTCAGGGTGGAGAGAGCGTTATTGTACCCGGAGTAGTCTGCGCCGAGCATGATTTTGCAGGCCCTCTTCTGTACCTTCACTAGCTGACGTTGTTGGGTAGAGTTGGGAAAAGAAAACCAGGCTGGTGATGCATACGTTAATTTTGGGAGAATAAATGCGTTGTGCCCCAAGTCGTCGTAGTATGTAGAGCCGGTACGAGGCTGCCTTGATTGTTTTGTTTACCTGGGCCTTCCAGTCCAGCTTATAGTCTATGTTACACCCAGGAGTTTGGCAGACTGCACTAACTAGAGAGGATGGGCACCCACTGAAACTGTTGGAGCTTGAACTGGAGTGGTGATGGTGTTGATGTGCATGACTACGGTTTTGGTGTGATTGATGGAGACCTTGTTCTCCGTAGTCCATGCCCGTAGCCTGTCCAGGGTGCCTTGTAGTGATGAATAGTCCGGTGAGGTATTGTCCACTGTAACCCCCACAGTGCAGTGTTACGTTTAAATGCAGGAAAGTGGTTTTCTTACCGTAGAAATCGGATACCTTCACACTGGTTACTCACCCAAGAGATTATGGTGTATCACTACGTAGAATTTCACTCTGCTTCCAGCATTCAATGCGTTGTGTACTTGATAAATGATGATTTAATGACTTCCATTAATTTCCAACATCCATCTAAGTTATTGGTTATACTTTGTCATAACCAATCAGTCATTGCCTTTGGTAATAATAATAATAGAGGGATCACAGATACAGGCAGATAATTGCACTTACGTTTATTTGGCACAATTCCATACACTGGACTTATAATTTGCATGGATAGGTCAGTCACTCACATTCACGCCACAGTACCGTAAGTTATAAGGGAGAGTTTGTCAACCTAGAGAATTAATCGTTTAGATCTATTAGGCCGGCCTGGAGTGCTCTTGTAGCAAACAGGCCCTCACCATTGATCACTTCCTTTACAGGATGTGTTAACTTGTCGCTGGACTTAACAACAATCTCGGGGATTTGCACACACAGACTCGTAGCACTGGTAGGACTGTATGGCCCCTGTTCTTAAGTCCACGGAGCAGGAGGTCTTCTCTAACCCAAGGTCTAAAGCCCACTAGCTAAAATGTGGTTTTTTGAGGCGTGAAGTGATGAACAGTACACCACTGTCTCACTGACCTGCCCCCCCTATCGGCTGGCTAACATCCCACTAATGGGAAACATATGTCCTAGTTATGGCTGGCCGGTTGCCTTATCTCTACCGTAAACAAACATTTGGGATGGGTTGTGCGGGAGGCCCAACGCAACCCATGACATGCAGTCATCCACGTACTTCCACCTGTGAGGAGTATCCGATAGAGCGTCGTTGATCAGGATTACGAAGCACATTGGACCCATCTTGGTCCCCTGGGGAACACTGCAGGTGAGGTGTTGGAATGTGTAGACAGAACCCTTGTACCTCACTGCCTGGCGGCGCTCACTTAGGAAATCAGTGAGCCATGGGGTCAGGTTGGTGGGCAGCCCTAGTGCAATGGCCTGGTTGATAACAGTGCAGTGATCAACAAGGTCAAAAGCCTTCCTGAAGTCAACAAGGGCAACGGTCAGTGATGTCTTACGTTTCTCCAGATTTTTGTGCAGAAAATCCAGGAAACTAACTAAGCAGTGTAATGTAGAGCAGGTCCTAAATATTGCCAATTTGCTGTGGATCAATTGACTTATAAATACTAGCAAATGCCCATTCAAAAACAAATTCTTCACACAGTAGACTTCAGCATGTAGACTACCTTACCCTTGAGGTGAATGTAAGTAAGACTCAGATTCTCTTTCAGCCTGCCCTAGGTTCAGCCACACCTCCACCATAAAACATCCAGCTTAACCGTACTACCCTCTCTAATGATATCCACTTTCAGTTTCTTGTCTCCCAACTGTCCACCAATGCGGACATCGAATAAGAGAGTCAACATCGGATCATATGTGCATTCCAAGACTTTAGGAGACTCTGTACCCGTGTCTTCAGCTGTAGGGAGCTGAAATGATCTACAAAGTTGCACTTATATCGAGCAGTGGTCCTATCACCCTGCTATATGGCAGCCAGACATGGGTCACATACAGGATGCACGTCAAGGCACTTGAAAACTTTCACCAACGTAGTGTATGTTCCATCCTCCGAGTTCGCTGGAAAGACAAGAGAAAAAATGCCAGTATTCTCACTGACACCAACTGTAGGAGAATTGAGGCTACTAATATCCATGAACAACTACTTTGGACTGGCCATGTTACCTGCATGGACGACAGTAGAATGCCAAAGCAGCTACTTTACGGTCATTTTACGAATAGTAAACGTAACGCTGGAGGGCAATTGAAAAGGTATAAGTATAGTCTTAAGAAAACTTGGGAGACAATTATTTTCTAGTCACCGCTGAGCTCACCAACGAAGTTGACAGCCTTAATAACTCATATAATTTTATGAGAGCTGGATGATCGCCATACTAGATTCCGAGTGACAGCAGAGTAGTAGTAGTAGTTGACATTAATACCATCATACAGTCAAACGAGGGAACAACGCAGGGGACCCTGTTGCAGTGGCAATGTACGCAGTAGGCTTATCCGTGCTCCAACGCACAATAAAATTTGAAACAACTGAGGTCAAGCAAGTGGCGTTTACTGACGACCTTACAGGAGCAGAAAAAGTGGAGGACATCAAAAAGTGGTGGGACCTGGTAATATCACGAGGTCCACAAATAGGGTACCACCCAAACGCCAGCAAGTCCTTCCTCATTGTGAAGCCAGAACATTATGAACGGGCAATGGAGGTGTTCGGTGGAAGTGAGGTCAAAATAGCAAAGGATGACCAAAGACACCTAGGCGCAGTAATCGGCAAGACGGACTTCAAGACCGAGTACATAACGGGAAAGGTGAATGAGTGGGTTAGGGAAATCCAAGCTCTGTCTGAGATTGCTAACACAGAGCCACATGCAGCTTGTGCGGCATTCACCCATGGAGTCAATCATCGCTGGAACTACCTGATGCAAACTATCCCTGATATCAGACCCCTCCTCCATCCTCTGGAAGAAGCTATGAGCGTCAATTTCATTCCCAAATTGGTGAAACACCCTCACTTAACCCCAGCAGAAAGATCACTCCTTGCACTACCACTGAGACTGGGGAGGAATGGGATTGAACAATCCAGAGAAGATTACTGCCACCGAACATCAAAACTTAGTTAAGCACACGGCAGCCCTCATGGACCACATAATAGCTCAGAACGCAACAAGGGAGGTGGATACCAGTGAAGTAAACAAGATTCGAAGGTCCATTACGACAGAACGACAGCACGGCCATAGTGATAAGTTGCAGCAACTGTTGCTGCAAATACCAGAGAATTTGAAGAAAAAAAAGTAGCTATAGCGCAGGAGGTAGGCGCCTCGAACTGGTTAACTACATTACCGATAAGGGCAAATGGTTTCAGTCTCAATAAACAAGAATTTACAGATGCCAATACTCTAAGGTACAGTAGGCCAGTAGAAAGTTTGCCCTCCCAATGCGTGTGTGGCTCTTCCTATGACGTTGATCATGACATGGTGTGCAAGAAAGGGGACGGTGATATGGCCGCATGTCACTGTAACTTAGCTATCGATGCTGCACACAGGAGGAACGAGAACGACAAGATAAGGGCATACGGGGAGAGAATCCAGAACGTTGATCAAGGCAGCTTCACTCCTCTATTGTTCACAACCTCTGGTGGGATGGGACCAAGTGCAAGATGCTTCTATGCCAGACTCGCGGAGGTGCTATCCGAACAGAAGCAGCAGCCCAGAAGTTATGTTACAGCCTGGATGAGATGTCGACTGACCTTCTCTCTCCTTAGGTTGGCTTTGCTCTGCCTCAGGGGAACGAGAGCATCGGCCCCAAAGGCGACAGCAGTTGCAGATATTGACTATAAGGCAACAGTCACTGAATGCTGCATAGATCTGCGGCTCAACTAACTCAACACAGCTAGGATAGCTACTTATGTATTAGGATATTTAATTTTAAGGTAATAAAATGGTGGCGAAGGAGTGGCTATTAGAGGAGGGTGGAGGCCTTATAAAAAAAGTAGTAGTAGTAGTAGTGGCATGGCGTGGGTGTCGTGGAACGTCCTCCCTCATCTAAAGGGTTATTGGTGGGGATATACTCGCTGTGTGGGAGCGGGAATTTAATGTGTCTGTGAATATCGGATGTCACCCTAAGCATTGCCACCCAAGGTTTCTTCTCATCCCTTACGGCATAAATTGTAAATATTCCTTGTGTTCTCCGGCGATCACCAAGCGAGTGGTGACCTGGCGGCGCTGGGTTGGTGGAATAATGCAAGGCTCGGGGCCAAGGTCAGTGTCGATAGGCCTAATTTGACAGGGGTTGTCTCGAGACTTTCGCCCCTATGGGGCCGAGAGTGCTCCCATGCGGTCGCCTCCCCACCATAGTAACGGACACTTCATGTAGGGTCGCGACGAACTAAGTTTGTATATATAACTGATATTACACCAGTGAGACCATATAAATAGTGGTTATTTGTGCCAAGGATATATATAAACAAGTGCTTTGTGTGACAAATTCTTGTCCATAGTGTATCATTCTGACGTATGGATGGTCGCCCTTGGGGGCCTACACACCCACGCACGCACGTATGCCCCTACTACCTGGACACAGCAGGCCAGCCTGTCACCTTTCCGCCCTTCCCTCATAAGAACCAGTATTATCTTGTGCCTGGGACTAAATCAGATGCTCGGACGCGGACGTAACTGTCGCACAAGGTGCTGTTCACTATGCCTGGTAACAATCATTGCTGCATCTGTGCTAACCCGAACCAAAACTGCACAAATTGTGTTTGTGCGAGAAACAACCGACCATGTGTGGATTGCAGGAAGCGAGACCAGTGTCGGAACCCACGTCGCAGGGGGCCGACACAGGGGGCCACAATGGATATCGCCGGGACCCAACCACCCGATGATATCCGAAATGATAGCAGTGAGTCTACTCAACCCGAAAATGTGGTACTAATAAATGCTGCTCCCTTAGTAGCAGATGTCCACGAGGAGAATGAGAGACAGCCACCTCAGTGGAATGGTATGTCGATGGAAAATGCAGACATATGGGTCAAAGAAATCTATTCAGAAATTGTCAAGTGGTCGCCCGCTAACTTATTTGAACCACCCAAGTGTGCGGCCACCAAAGAAATGATTCGGGAGATGACTCGCCTCATGACTGATTATACTCAGGATCGCTTCCTCGCCCCTTTAGCTCTTCAAATACTGGCAATAATGCCACATCTATTTTGTCAGAGGACACACGCACAAAGACTAAGTACAAAGAAAATGTGGCAGCAATGAAGAGAAGATTGGCAATGTGGCAGACTGGGGCCCTTGATGATCTCCTATGTGAAGCAAGAACACTGCAGGAGAGACTAAAAATTAAGGGTGACGGAAAGCAAAACACCGATGACGTGGCAAGAAAATTGGGAAATAAAATGCGTGTGGGAAAAGTGTCTCTGGCGGTAAGATCTCTCACAGAGGAATCCTCCGGTGGGGTGATGCCAATAAACAGAGAGACATTAAAACTACTGAAAGAGACACATCCCCCTGCAAGCGACGAAGAAGACATCGGGTTCGAGGGTGTCTATACCCCACCAAACGCTGTCCTGTTCGAGAAAATAACAAGAGAGATGGTGTGGAAAAAGGCACTGAAGACTCGAGGAGGAACTGGCCCTTCAGGTCTGGATGCAAACGGTTGGAGAGTCATCCTCAGCACAAACAAGTTTGGCCCTGTAGCAAGTGATCTCTACACTGCCATTGCTGCCCTTGCAAGAAAGCTTGCATCCTCTTGCTGCCATCACCTCCAGGCCCTGACGGCCTGCCGCCTTATTCCTCTGGAAAAGAATCCAGGATGTAGGCCTATAGGGGTGGGGGAAGTGCTGAGGCGGATCATCTGAAAATACATAATGGAGGTGGTAAAGGATGATGTCAGGGCAGCAGCAGGGAACCTACAAGTGTGTGCTGGCCACCAGGCTGGCAGGGAGGCCGCCATTCACGCCATGAGATTGATATTTGAGCAGCGTGAGTGTGAGGCCGTTCTCCTGGTGGATGCTTCAAGTGCATTCATCTTACTTAACCGCAAGGTTGCACTGCACAACATCAAGATCAAGTGTCTAAGCTTTGCAATGTATGTTGAAAATTCGTATAGGAATCCATCAGACCTCTATATAGTAAACAACAAGGCTCTAAGAGGTGATACAATCTCACAGTCAACCGAGGGAACAACACAGGGGGACCCTGTTGCAATGGCATTGTATGCAATTGGCCTATCAGTGCTCCAACAAGAAATAAAATTTGAAACAACTGGGGTCAAACAAGTGGCATATGCTGATGACCTTACAGGAGCAGGAAAAGTGGAGGGCATCAAAAAGTGGTTGGACTTGGTAACATCGCGAGGTCCACAAATAGGGTACCACCCAAACGCCAGCAAGTCTTTCCTCATCGTGAAGCCAGAACATTACGAACGGGCAATGGAGGTTTTTGGCAGAAGTGAGGTCAAAATAACTAAGGACGGCCAAAGACATCTAGGCGCAGTAATTGGTACTGCGGACTTCAAGACCGAGTACGTAGTGGGAAAGGTGAATGAGTGGGTTAGTGAAATCCAAGCTCTGTCTGAGATTGATAACACAGAGCCACATGCGGCCTTTGCTGCATTCACCCATAGAGTCAAGCATCGTTGGAACTACCTGATGCGTACTATCCCTGATATCGGACCCCTCCTCCACCCTCTGGAAGAAGTTATCAGTGTCAATTTCATTCCTAAATTAGTGAAACACCCTGACTTAATCCCAGCAGAAAGAGCACTTCTTGCACTTCCATCAAGACTGGGAGTGATGGGACTAACATATCCAGAGGAGATTGCTGCCAATGAAGATCAAAATTCAATTAAGCTCACGGCAGCCTCACGGACCACATAATAGCCCAGAATGCAACAGGGGAAGTGGATACCAGTGAAGTAAATAAAATTCGTAGGTCCATTACGACAGATCGACAGCAATGTCAAAATGATAAGTTGCAGCAACTGTTGCTGCAGGTACCAGAAAATTTGAAAAAAAAGTACCTATAGCGCAGGAGGTGGGCGCCTCGAACTGGTTAACTACGTTACCGATAAGGGCAAATGGTTTCAGTCTTAATAAACAAGAATTTACAGATGCCATTGCTCTAAGGTACAGTCGGCCAGTAGAAGGTTTGCCCTCCCAATGCGTGTGTGGCTATTCCTATGATGGCGATCACGCCATGGTGTGCAAGAAGGGGGGCTTCATATGTATGAGGTATGACGAGGTAAGGGACCTCACAGCAAATATGTTGAAGGAAATCTGCCAGGATGTCATGGTAGTACCGACCCTCCTTCCATTGGATGGTGAGATCTTCCAGCACAGGACTTCAAACACATCTATCGAAGCCCGTGTGGACGTCAGTGCTCGAGGATTGTGGAAGCTGGGACAGCGAGCTTTCTTCGACATCAGGATTTTTTATCCCATGGCCGCATGTCACCGTAACCTAGCTCTCGATGCTGCACATAGGAGGAACGAGAACGACAAGAGAAGGGCATATGAGGAGAGAATTCAAAACGTTGATCAAGGCAGCTTCACTCCTCTAGTGTTCACAACCTCTGGTGGGATGGGACCAAGTGCAAGATGTTTCTACGCCAGACTCGCGGAGGTGATCTCCGAACAGAAGCAGCAGCCCAGAAGTTATGTTACAGTCTGGTTGAGATGTCGACTGTCTTTCTCTCTCCTTCGGTTGGCTTTGCTCTGCCTCAGGGGAACGAGAGCTTCTGCCCCAACTCCGATAACTGCAGCAGATATTGACTATGAGGCTACTGTCACTGAATGCCGCATAGATCTGCGGCTCAACTAATTTAACACTGATAGGATAGCTACTTATGTATTAGGATATTTAATATTAAGGTAATTAATTGGTGGCGAAGGTGTGGCTATTGGGGGAAGCTGGAGGTCACGTAAAAAAAATAAATAAATAAAAAAATTAAATTAGTAGTAGTAGTAGTAGTAGTAGTAGTGTATGTGTGTGTGTGTGTGTCAGGGTGGAGTTATCCACATCGTGTTTTCTGTTCTCTTTCAAAATACCATATAACCCTGTAATATGTAAAGTTATTATTTCATATGTGACACTTGATTATATTAAAAATGGTAGCAAGATTGTCCATGAGATGGGGACAAATTTATTGAGCACCTTTTTCCGCCGCCCTGCTGTCCGGAACCCTTACTAACCCTCTCTCCTATCAGGAACCCCCTCTGCTATGACGAGATATTAAGTATCTCTTTAGCCAGCGTTATTTATACCTATCCTCTTGACACTCACAGAAGAAAACTCGTTTCATAAATAAATGGTGTAGTTCAAAGAGGAATGTGTACATACACGTGACATAGAATGATTTGTTAACATGATAACAAATGCCAGTATTCTCGCTGACACCAACTATAGGAGCATCAAGGCTATCTTTATCCGTGAACAACTGCATTGTACTGGCCATGTTACCCGCTTGGCCGACAGTAGATTGCCAACGCAACTACTTTACTGTCACCTAACGAATGGTAAACGCAAAGATGGCGGGCAACGGAAATAGTATAAGGATAGTCCGGTGACATCTAAGTTGTCTAACACCCAACTATCAAGGGCTCAAGCATGTGTAGTAACAATTTTATTGTATCTAAAGTGTTGCCACAGAATGACTGCATGATTATGCCCAGTCTAATACATTTCTTTCTTACGCACGTAAGATCCCACTTAAGGTACCGCATTAGGGTGTGTCATAGGAGGGAAGATCAGCTAAAACTAATGGCCCATCACTTTTTTGGTAGATTTTAGTGTATATAAACAGAAAATAATTTCAGTTTCAATATTTTGCAACCTTTTACTAGGTAAATTTTAGCGTGAAATTTATCGAAAATCTAACGTACAGCTGCATTAGTGCATTACAAATAAATAGTGAACATTGCTTTCTGACTTCATTCTTTAACAACCCAACTAACAATATTTTTTTCTGTTTCAGATTCTGATGCATTTATAAGTTGATAATATTTGCGATGGCTGCTTGTGTCAGGACGAGGAACCAAAAATCCAGCCATCTCAGTCACTATCTTGGGTCTGGGAGAGAGCTCCTGAAGTCGGAGTTGTCTACATTGAGAGATGCTTTGAGATACGGTGTTTTAATCAGGCAAATCAGTGAAAAGAACCAAAGAACTTACACAAACAAAGACATTGCCAGTGATATGACCAAAGCTGTCTTGGCACAGTACACTCTGGCTAACGCTCAGTTCAAGCCTCCAGTCATAACAAGTCAGAAGAAGATTAGTGAGAGACTGCTAGCCAGTTAAGGACAGCTTGCCAAAGCAACTGGACCAGTTATTTGACATAATTTCTTGCAAGTGCCCAATTGTTCTCTGTCCTGAGTTTGGATGCGATCGTGACTGTAAATCCGAGGCCTACATCTCTTGTATTTGCAAGCGTGAACTGAAGATTCCTGTGATCGAACTGGCATTTGTCAAAGCACAGAGAGAGAAGAACTGGCAGTATAGGGGCTCTCATGATTTCTAGCCAAGATATTCCGGAGTCCAAGAGACAGGAGGCTGCCACAGAGAGACAGAAGAGGAGAAGAGTTGCCGAGGAAAAGAGACTTGAGAAGGCCCAGGGTGAGGTAAAAAAGGCCGATGATTGGAGTCAAGCTGATTCAGAGTTTAATGACTTCCCCATGAGGCTGATCCAGTGCTTGATAGCCAGGAGAATGGTGAAGCTTTGTCCCTAGCAGAAAATAATGATCCCAAACCTTCAGGCATAAAGTCGAAATAGGAAAGATATCCCGAGCATAGCTCTGGCCAGCATTCGACACCACACTGGTCTCAGAGAAACTGCAGAGATAACAACAGCTGCCTGGATTGACGGTGGTTTGATAACACCTGATGATGTTCACCTGGTGATAGATCATAACAAAGTAAGGAAAGCTCAGGAGAAACTTGTCAGTAACCTAGAAGAGGAGTTTGATAAGGGGATAAGAGAAAATGGAATCAATTGTTTGTTCTTTGATGGGAGAAGGGATGACACTAAAGTGTTCATGAAAGTTGGAAATTCTGACAAGTTGTTCCCTGCCATGGTGAAGGAGGAACACTACTCCTGCTGCAGTGAACCAGGAGGGAAGTATTTGTGGCATTTCACTCCAGAGAAAGATGACATCAGGAAACCAGCTGAGATAGTGGCAGATAACATTGTGAACTGGCTCAGAGAGAGGAACGTAGACCAGACCCTGCAGGCCATTGGAGGGGACAGCACCAACACGAACACAGGGTGGCAAGGGGGGGGTCATACAGTGGATAGAGCGGAAGATTGGGAGGAAGCTGGTCTGGATTGTTTGTGACCTCCACACCAACGAGTTGCCACTCAGACATCTGATCCAGGAGCTGGATGGCAAGACTCTTTCAAACAACAGATGGTCTGGTCCTCTTGGCAAGATGCTGGACTCTGCCACTGAGTTAGAAATAAATCCGAGCTTTGAAAAAATCACAGTTGGCCCTCCACTCGTTGAGCTTGCACATACTGTCATTGACGACCTGAGTACTGATCAGTACTATGGTTACACGATTTGCAGTGCCATCAAAACTGGGGTCATGCCTGATAGACTTGCTTACCTGCAGATAGGTCCAGTCTCACATTCTAGGTGGCTCACAAAGGCTCTCAGGTTCTGTAGAATTTGGGTCGCTCATCATAAACTGAAAGGGAACCAGCTTCACAATCTGAGACTTATTGTCCAATTCATCGTGAGTGTCTACTTGCCAAATTGGTTCAACACCAAGGTCAAGTCATCGTTCTCCGAAGGTCGAGGCATGTTCTCTTCCAGCTTGAGCTCCTGAGGAGTCAGCCAAGGAAGGTTGTTCAGATTGTGGAGCAGACTGTGAGGAGATCTTCCTGGTATGCTCATCCCGAGGCAGTTCTGCAGACAATGTCTGCAGTAAGGATGAGAAGGAGAGAAGAGTGGCAGTCAAAAAGATCTTGGATATGAGACTTATGAGAGGATCTGGGCATGACGAATCAGTTGGTGACGATTCCTTCAGGGTCAGGAAGACTCCTGAAGTCAATCTGATGCCAAGACCCTCTCCACTGATCTCATAGATCTGGATAACATCAGGCTGGCAGTGAGCCCCTCTTACAGCCTCACCAATGTGTTCAAGTCAGGCTTTCCTGGACAACCCCCATGCATGTCCCTGCCTGGCCCTCGCACACCCAGAGTATAGAGCGTTGTGTACAGCAAGTGAGCGAGGCCAGCAGTCACGTGTACAGCCAGGAGAGGAGGGAAGGCTACATCCGAGCTCAGGTGGTCAGCAGGGAGGTGATGAGTAGAAACAGAAGCAAGAAAGACATGTTCTCTATGGTGTGCAGCAACACCGGGTCGTAGTAGTAAAACCGGTTTTTGTATTTGATGATTTTGTTTTCTAAAGGAATATTAAATTTAATAAATGTGTCAAGATCATTCGTTTCACTATTCTGGATCATTTTCATCCTAATAAATTAACCTGACACATTTTCTTTACTTTAAATAAGCTATTTAGTGGTGTTGGTAAAAGGGTGGGAATACTGAATTTTCATAAGATTTCAAGTTAAAATTTACCTAGCAAAAAATAAAAACTTTACAAATCTGAAGATATCACATGATTCTGCATATAGAACTACATCATTAATACCATGGGCCGATTTTTCAAACTCAAAAAAAAAAAAAATTCGCCTCCATATGACACACCCTAGTACCCCATGCCTCACTGGCAAGTACAGTTACAGCTGTGGCGCCGGTTCAACACAAGGTTTCCAAGGATACTTGCTCGAAACGTAAAGAGCAACTCTCATGAAAACACTGTAGCACTAATAGACATATTATTGACTATTGTTACCAGCTCCAGCAAGGTGATAACATACCCAAACACCACATAACCCCTACAGGAAATTCGAGACCACGACGGGACCTACCTCCATCCCATTCAGCAGTTGTTCAGACCAAGTCTACTACTGTAGCAGCAAGTGATATGTGGTGTATATTACATGGTTCTGCCTCATATAATTCCCAGGACTTTGTGAGTCTACAACGGTGTAAGGATTCGAGGTAGGATAGAGGTCCATGTCATTGCTCTTATAAGCAGTCGGGGGAAGACCACCGTCTTGATAAACAAGACGCGGGATAACTACAACCATAACAATGCAAAACAACACTTCTAGTGTTGTCTGTTCCAGTGAGAGTGGGTACCAATGTACTTTCCCAAGATATAGATAAGGGTGTGTGTACCCAAGTGTACTCTCATTAGCATCCTATCAAGAACTATAGTCGGCGACTTTCACCGGTGCCCAGCTAGACATTACGGGAGTGGTAGTGCTACCTGTACGTTTTTCTGGGCGTGATAAACCATTTCCGGCAGTGAGTTACATAGTCAAGGACTTTAACTTATCATCTGATAGATTAATTGTTCTTCCAACATTTAAATGCAACATGATAGATGTCCAGCAAAGTCAACATACTATCACTGGTGGTGGCGTTACCTATCATGCCATGCACAATTCTGTACCATTGTTCACAGCCAGGGTAAATGTTTTATCTGACGCTCCTACTACGAGGAAGTTCTTGGATCTCGAGTCTCAACGTGTCCCAGACCTTACTGACTTATTTAGCCGACGTGATTTTAGCAACATAACTTGGATAGTAGTACTTTAAGTTTTAACAGGTACTCTCCATTTTCGCTGGGACTGCATTGAGTACGATTCGTCCTGGTGGTTTACCAGATGTTCTCGTTCTCCACAGACCAGGCGCTCCCGGAGTATTGAAACAGGGATGTTGTTTGTGTGATTATCTGGTATACCATACTAGTGTTGTTTTGCAGCCTACACAGTTCCCAATTGGTAATGCTACACATACACACATAAACCTGACAGGAGAGGATGGATCGAATAATACCGCATTAAGGTAATTGACTGCAAAGGGATTATAGCTTTACCTGGCACTCCGCTAGGTGAGACGAGTGTCACTTCACTTCACATATCTTTAATATATTGCCTGTTCTGAGCAATATATTGCAATCTTTATTAAAAGATAATACTGCCTATGGCACCCCTTTGGGCCATTTTGAATTGCTACGTATGCCTATCGGCATTCGAAATGCGCCATTGACTCGAATAGGATGATCAACATTTAGTTTGATGATTTAATAGGTAACACAGTATGTGCCCATTTAGATGATCTCGTCGTAGCCAAACTCCATGAAGTTTCTACAGCGGAACTTAAAGGAAAACGTTCTAATTGTGAATTTTTAAAACCAAGAAAACAATTCCTTGGTCATGTAGTCGACAGAGACAGCATTCATATAGTTGACGGCAAAGCCAAAGCTTTTATACAGTTCCCCCGTCCTACAACCGTTGATAAGGTGTGTAGTTTTCTTGGTTTATCAAGATATTATCGTTCTTTTATAAAAGTATATCCGACGTTAGCTTCGCCGGTGGCTTAGTTAATCAAGAAGGACGCCATATTTGTCTGGAATGATGAACAGGAGACTAGTTTTAATGCATTGACTACGGTACTTCCCAGTGCGACTGTTTTGGCATTTCCTGACTACACTCACCCATTTACTCTGTGTACCGACTCCCCAGGACGAGAGCTCGGCGCTGTAGTCATGCAGTTGGACACATAGGGGAAATATAAGGTGATTGCTTACGCCAGTCGTAAATTTAATGCTGCAGAAACGCTCTATTCAGTAATGCATCTAGAAAAATTAACTGTTGTCTGGGCACTTTAGAAGTTTAAGGATTTAATTTTTGGTTATCCCATAATCGTCCATACTGATCTTGTGGCAGTGACAGAGCAGTTCCATGGAAAACGTTTCAGGCAGACTAGCACGCTGGTATCTGACCATTCAAGAATTCGCCCCCGTGTTCAAGTACTTACCGGGACGAGCAAACGTGGTCGCCGATGCCTTGTCCAGGAACACAGCATCAGTGACTATCTTCGTTCACTTTCTCGTAATTACGGGATGAACAACGACTTGATCCCTTGTGGTCTTCAATCATTTTTGCTCTAGAGTCGGGGCAGGAGACTAATCTACCCAGGTCACCTCTTCCATTCAGTCAATTTAAACTACGATAGGACATACTCTATTGCTCCAGACGGACAGCTCAGGGTATTGTTACGCCAATTGTCGTACCTGATACCCTTCGTGCAACGGTATTAACGTTGTATCACAATGTACCTCAAGCAAACCATCTTGGGAGTGACAAATGACTTGCGGAAATCAGAACATATATATATATATATATATATATATATATATATATATATATATATATATATATATATATATATATATATATAAGAGTACAAATTAAATATGTTACATATGAGATAATTAATTCACTCGTACGTTCTTTCACTATTAACAACTACATATGATATATTTGAGTAGAGTGGGGTGTTAAACCATATAAAAACTTACGTGTTTTGGGTCTAATGTAGGACTTATTAGCTCCCTGACTTGTTAGCTCACTGGACGGCTAGAGACTATCTTCTGAACCTTACAGGGAGCGAGTTAGTCTCCGAGGAGAGGGCCATCTGTTTCACATTAAACACCTGTCTCTCTCCTGTCTCCCTTTCTCTCTCTCTATCCCTATCTTTCTCTCTCTCTTCTAGTTTATCCTACTGTGGCGGTAACACTACCCCTGTCGAGCCTGCTCGAAACCCATTGTCGGCTGGGAGTCTCACTCTCCGGCTCCCTCCAATAGGCAGAGCTTTGTCACTGGACGTATTAACACTGAGTCCTTCGTCTTCACGTTGGCACACCGCACCAGGCCATCATCACCCGGCACCGCCTCCAATACCCTTCCTAGCATCCATTTGCTCCTTGGAAGAGGATGTCCAGATATGATAACAATGTCTCCAGTGCGGAAGTTGCGGTGCGCCCGGAAGTGCTTCTGTCGCCGCCGGAGTGTCGGGAGATATTCCTTCACCAACCTCTTCCAGAATTGGTCTATAATGAATTGGGCATGCTTCCATTTTCGTTGGTAAGCTTCTGCTATGGACTGATCGCCTCCACTGGACCAGGGTTCCTGCGTGCATTCGCAGTAGGTGAAGCGGTGTGAGTGCTTCTAGGTCTCTCGGGTCGTCGGATACTGGGGTGATGGGCCTCCCATTGACGATCTCTTCCACGGCACAAAACAGGGTGTTGAGTCGCTCGTCGTCTAGTACCTGTGTGCCCATCACCCCCTAGAGAACCTTCTTCACCGTGCGGATCTGACGCTCCCATATTCCACCCATGTGAGAGGCAGTCGGAAGGTTGAACTCTCATTTTATTTGCCTCTGCAAGAGTGTGTTCCTAACATTGTCACTGTTGTTCCACTTACTCACCGCTTCCTGAAGTTCTCTGTTCGCTCCAATCATGTTGGTTTCATTGTCGGATCTGATGCGCTTGGGAGGTCCTCTGCGGGATGTGAACCTCGTCATGGCGTTGATTAATGAGTTTGTGTTCAGTGAGGTGAGGACTTCCAGGTGTATACAGTAGCTTGAGCGGGCAGACATGTAAACAAGCATCCCCATCTTTTCACCCGGACCCGGCCTTTTTTAACCATGAAGGGACCAAAACAGTCGACGCTGGTGCAAGTAAATGGCCGATCTTCTGGATGTACCCGGTCCTCTGCAGGTCAGCCTGACGTAGGTGGGTAGGCTTCCAATTGCTTCTTCGACAAATTACACACGTACGTAGTACTTGGTCGATCAACTTACGGCATGTGGGTATCCAATATATCTCGCGTATCGCTGCTAGAGTGTGCTCGCGTCCTGAGTCGCCAGCCCTGGTCGAATGTACCTCTTGTATGATAAGTTCTGGTTTTTTTTTTGTCTTTTTTGTCCCTGGGTAACAGTATGGGGTTCCTTTGGTCTGGATGGAGAGCAGCACGCTTCAGTCGGCCGCCTACTCTGATCAGGCCGTCTGCACCCATGTAAGGTTCCAGTCTGCTTATGTCACCAGTCCTGACGGAGTGTCCTCGTTCCAGCGCGTCCATCTCGTATCCATCTTGTATCCATCGCATGACAGCTAATCTTGCCTCATCCAACTCGCTGATCTTCAGTCGATCTTCTTGGTGACGTTCTTCCTTTGGATCGCTTAAGCGCCACTGTATGAACCTCCTGAGCCACGACACACCTTTCAGTAGCTGATGCCATAAGGAGTACCTTGCCCATAGCCCTTTTAGGGTACTCTACCTCTGGTCAGTGCTTGTTTCCAGTACTGTTCCATCTTCTTTTACCTCCGGGTCTCCATCTGGGGGTCCCTGAATCCATTTGCAGTTCTTGTTCAATTCTGCCCCATGCAGACCATGGCTGGCATCATCTGCTGGGTTTTGGTCGGAATTATCATGGTTCGTTGCAATTCGGTTTGCCACAAAGGTATGGATGCGCTGTTCAGTGCTTCGTATGTAGTGAAGGGTGACCATGCTGTCTGTCCAGAACACTGATCTGACGATCTGCAACTCTAGTTCTTCTCTCAGTTGTCTGTCTGCTTTGTCCGCCAACACTGTCGCACATAGCTCGAGCCGAGGTATGGTTTGCTGTTTCAGAGGAACTAGCTTGGC
>NW_024751972.1:0-70000 GCF_018991925.1 Homarus americanus
AGAAGTTACGGGCTGCTGGGAGGGAGGGGGGTGTTTGTTGAGTTGGTCCTCCTATGATGAACGGGGAGAGGAGGAGGGTGCTTATGTTGAGTTGGTCCCTTATATGATGAACGGGGAGAGGAGGGAGGGAGGGGGTGCTATGTTGAGTTGGTCCTCCTTATATGATGAACGGGGAGAGGAGGGAGGGGTGTTATGTTGAGTTGGTCCTCCTTATATGATGAACAGGGAAGGAGGAGGGAGGGGGGTGCTTATGTTGAGTTGGTCCTCCTTATATGATGAACGGGGAGAGGAGGGAGGGAGGGGGTGCTTATGTTGAGTTGGTCCTCCTTATATGATGAACAGGGGAGAGGAGGGAGGGGGGTGCTTATGTTGAGTTGGTCCTCCTTATATGATGAACGGGGAGAGGAGGGGAGGGGGTGCTTAGTGAGTTGGTCCTCTTATATGATGAACAGGGGAGAGGAGGGAGGAGGGGGTGCTTTGTTGAGTTGGTCCTCCTTATAGGATGAACGGGGAGAGGAGGGAGGGGGAAGTATGTGGAGTTGGTCCTCCTTATATGATGAACGGGGAGGAGGGAGGGAGGGGGTGCTTATGTTGAGTTGGTCCTCCTATGTGATGAACAGGGAGAGGAGGGAGGGGGGTGCTTATGTTGGAGTTGGTCCTCCTTGTATGATGAACGGGGAGAGGAGGGGAGGGGGGAAGCTAGTATGGAGTTGGTCCTCCTTATATGATGAACAGGGAGAGGAGGAGGAGGGGGGGGTGCTTATGTTGAGTTGGTCACTCCTAGTATGATGAACAGGGGGAGGAGGGAGGGAGGAGGGGGGTGATTAGTTGGAGTTGGTCCTCCTTATATGATGAACAGGGAGGGGAGGAGGAGGGGGGTGCTTATGTTGAGTTGGTCCTCCTTATATGATGAACGGGAGAGGAGGGGAGGGAGGGGGTGCTTATGTTGAGTTGGTCCTCCTTATATGATGAACGGGAGAGGAGGGAGGAGGGAGGGTGCTTATGTTGAGTTGGTCCTCCTTATATGATGAACGGGGGAGAGGAGGGAGGGGGGGAGCTTAGTTGAGTTGGTCCCCTTATATGATGAACGGGGAGAGGGAGGGAGGAGGGGGGTGCTATGTTGAGTTGGTCCTCCTTATATGATGAACAGGGGAGAGGAGGAGGAGGGGGGGGAGCTATGTTGAGTTGGTCCTCCTTATATGATGAACGGGGAGAGGAGGGGAGGGAGGTGGGGGGGTGCTTATGTTGGTTGGTCCTCCTAGTATGATGAACGGGGAGAGGAGGGAGGGGGGTGCTTATGTTGAGTTGGTCCTCCTATGATGAACGGGGAGAGAGGGAGGGAGGGGGTGCTTATGTTGAGTTGGTCCTCCTTATATGATGAACGGGGGAGAGGAGGGAGGAGGGGTGCTTATGTTGAGTTGGTCCTCCTTATATGATGAACAGGGGAGAGAGGGAGGAGGGGGGGTGCTTATGTTGAGTTGGTCCTCCTTATGATGAACAGGGGAGAGGAGGGGAGGGGGGTGCTTATGTTGAGTTGGTCCTCCTTATGGATGAACGGGGGAGAGGAGGAGGAGGGGGGTGCTTATGTTGAGTTATCCTCCTTATATGATGAACGAGAGGAGGGAGGGGGGGGTGCTTATGTTGGATTTCCTGATATAATTCGCGTCCCTAAGGAGCTTTGATTGGTGAGGAAATAGATAGATAGACAGTAAAGAGATAGATAGATAGTTAGACAGTAGATAAAACACACAGACAGACAGACAGACAGACAGACACCAAACTGGGGACTGTCGGGGTGTAAGGGTTGTTGTAAAGGCCCTGTTAGACTCAATTGCAGGAAGATGTTGCAATGTTGCCAGAAACTCGAGTGTGTTTGTTCTCCTGTGTCTGGTGCCCCCCCACACACACACACACACACACACACACACACACACACACACACACACACACATACACACACACACACACACACACACACACACACACACACACACACACACACACATACACACACACACACACACACACACACACACACACACACACACACACACACACACACACAAACACAACACACATTAAAAGTAAATAGAAATAAAAAAATACGAATAATAAAACTGATCATAACAATAAATAAGGTTATTATAAAAATTAATTGGATTCTCTCACCAATTTCAAGTTTCATTTAAGGGGTTGCAAATTGGTTGTTAGTGTAATGAAACGAGGTGATTGGACTAGTTATTCCGTAGAAGAATACAATTTAAAATGATGCATCAGCCGAGAAAAGAGAGAAAACGAAAGATAAGAGAGAAAGCAAGATAGAGAGACAGGGAAGATAGAAATATAAATAAAGTGAGATAGAAAGGAAAGATAGTGAGAAAATGAAATTAATATAGAAAGATAGAGAGATAGTTAAAGGGAGGAAAGAAAGATAGTGAGAGTGAGAGAGGCAGCTCGGATGTCACCCACTTTTTGGTCACCCAATTTTTTTCTGTACAGGACACTGGGCTTTCTGTATCAATATCTCTCTCATTGTGCTTCTCCTTCCTGTCCTGTCTATCTCCTGTAATCATAATTGGCGGAGGAAGTAGAGAGATAGAGAGGGGGTGAATGGGGAGAGAATGAAGGGGGTGATGGGGGAGGAAGAGAGAGAGGAAGAACCTTGAGAAGCTCTTGAGACCCTTCTCATAATCCCTTGGGACTTCAGGAATTTAAAGAGCCTTCAGAACTCTAAAGAGCCTTCAGAACCCTTTAGAAGCCTTCAGAACTCTTAAAGAGCCTTCAGAACCCTTAGAAGCCTCCAGAACTCTTAAAGAGCTTTCAGAACTCTTAAAGAGCATTTCAGAACTTAAAGAGCCTTCAGAACCCTTTAGAAGCCTCCAGAACCCTTAGAAGCTTCAGAACTTTAAGAGCCTTCAGAACCCTTTAGAAGCCTCCAGAACTCTTAGAGCCTTTCCAGAACCCTTAGAAGCTCTCAAAACCATTTAGGAGCCTCCAGAACCATTTAAGAACTCAAAAATCCGTTAAAGTACCTCCAGGAACCTCCAGAAATCGTCGAGAACCTCCAGACGTGCAGGATGACAGGACCTCCTCGCGGCCTGTCAGACACGGGGGATAATGGACAGATCACAGACGGCAGCAGCTGACCATTACCACAAAGGGAGGTCAGTGATCTTGGACCCAACGCCAGGAGGCTCTCTCTCAGTGACGGAAGGAACACCAATAAGACAACTGGGTTAAATGATTCATCTTCTCCTTGTGGTAATGGTGATTAATGACGCCGCTTGCCTCTACCAGTCTTACCATTACTTTGCTGCTCACATTTTGACTGTCCTCTCTTGGGGGGGTGTGGTGGTGGGGGTGGGGAGGTGGGGGAGGGGATGTAGGAGTGTGTGGAGGGGTGGCGTGGTGTAGTAGGGTGTGTGTGTGGTGGTGTGTGTGTGGAGGGATGTGGTGGGTAGTGTGGAGGGATGGGTAGGGGTGGGGTTGGGGGTGTGGAGAGCGTAATGGGGCCTGAGTAGAATGCGGAGACTCAAAGTGTGGAATATACACACAGGAAACACACACACACACACACACACACACACACACACACACACACACACACACAAACTGCGACTCTTGACTATTGAGTGAGAAAATGAATGTCTCTCTCTCTCTCTCAGGTGTGTTGTATCAGTGATCGTCGGCGTCAAGAACAACAACAATAAGTGAATGCTCCGGCGACTCTTTCAGTATTGAAACACAAGAGCAACAGCTGGACCATGTTGTATGACCCTCCCGAAAAAAATAATACGAAAAGATTTGAAAACAACGAAAGAAGTGAAAACCGACGATAAATGGAAAATAGATAAGTGAAAAATTTAGATAAATAAATAACAACGAAAGTACTGAAAAACAAGTAAAAAACCGAAATGTACAGAAACAACTAAAACCGCCAAATACAACGAAACATTGAAAAACAAATGAACAAAACAAAAAACATAAACTTTTAAATTCTAACCAGCTTATTATCATATTCTAAAACACCTATTTTAGTCCACATTATTATTTTAAACAACAGTAATTTTACTTTAACGTGATAATTATGTATCGTTTATTAGTGTTAATTAGTGATGATCTCTCAGGTATTTAATAGTTCATGAGGTGGGAATTTAACATGATATTTAGGTGTTAGTGATTAGTTATTCCTCAGGTGTGCAATGGTTAAGTAGGTGAGGTGACTACAGGTAAATGTGCTCAGGTGTCAAAATAGGAGACCACATAGATCAGATAGGAGGCCACAGAACAGATTGGAGACCACATAGACCTGATAGAAGACCACAGACCTGATTGGAGACCAGATAGGTGACCACAGACTAGATCGGAGACCACATTGACCTATTAGGAACCAGATAGACCTGATAGGAAACCACATAAACCAGATAGGAGATCACATAAAGCAGATAGGGAGACCACATAGACCAGATAAGAGACCACATAGACTAGATAGGAGACCACATAGACCTGATGGGAGACCACAGAACAGATTGGAGACCACATAGACCTGATGGGAGACCACATAAACCTGATAGGAGACCACATAGATGACCCCAGACTAGAGATAGGAAACCACATAGACCTGATAGGAGACCACATAGACCTGATAGGAGACCACATAGATGACCTCAGACTAGATAGAAACCATAGACCTGATAGGAGACCATGTGGGGAAGGTCCCTCTGCCGCCATTTCTTCCATCCCTGCATACAATTACTGCCTTCAACAAATATAAATTAGAGTTTTATTCTCAAATCAACATTTTCCTCCCTGCTCCCCCTCTCCCTCCCCTCCTCCTCCCTCCCCCTCTACTCCCTTCCTCCCCTCCCTCTACTCCCTTCCCTCCCCCTCCCCCTCCCTCCCCCTTCCCTCCTCTCTACTCCCCTTCCTCCTCCTCCCCCACTCCCTCCTCCTCTACTCCCTTCCTCCCCCTACTCCCCTTCCTCTCTCCCTTCCCTCCCCTGCTCCCTGTCCCTCCACCTCACCTCCGCTCACCCCTACCTCCCATAAATTCCTCACCTCCCTCCCCCTCCTCTCCCTCTTTCCCCTCACCTCCTCTTTCCCTCAGCTCACCCACCCCCGACAACTCGCCCTAACCACCGTATCCTATCAAAACTTTCCTTGTGTGAGCTGTCTTTTGCCCCTTCCTCTCTTCCCTTCTCTTCCTCCCTTTCCCACTTCCTCCCTTCATCTCTATTCCCTTCTCCTACTCTCCTCCTCCCCCCTCCTTTCTCCCATCCCCTTCTTGCTCTCCCCCCTCTTCCCTCCCTTCCTCCTCCCTCCTCTACACTCCGTGTGTTGGCCCTGGACAGACACCACCACGTACACCTACACCACGGACACCACCACGTACACCTATACCACGGACACCTCCACGTACACCTACACCATGGACACTACCACGTACACCTACACCACGGACACCACCACGTACACCCACACCACGGACACCACCACGCACACCTACACCACGGACACCACCACGTACACCCACCACGGACACCACCACGTACACCACACCACGGACACCACCACGTACACCTACACCACGGACACCACCACGTACACCACCACGTACACCTACACCACGGACACCACCACGTACACCTACACCACGGACACCACCACGTACACCTACCCACGGACACTCCACGTACACCTACACCACGGACACCACCACGTACACCTACACCACGGACACCACCACGTACACCTACACCACGGACACCAACACGTACACCTACACCACGGACACCACCACGTACACCTACACCACGGACACCACCACGTACACCCACACCACGGAAACCACCACGTACACCTACACCACGGACACCACCACGTACACCTACACCACGGACACCACCACGTACACCTACACCACGGACACCACCACGTACACCTACACCACGGACACCACCACGTACACCACACCACGGACACCACCACGTACACCTACACCACGGACACCACCACGTACACCTACACCACGGACACCACCACGTACACCACCACGGACACCACCACGTACACCTACACCACGGACACCACCACGTACACCACCACGTACACCTACACCACGGACACCACCACGTACACCTACACCACGGACACCCCACGTACACCTACACCACGGACACCACCACGTACACTACACCACCACGTACACCTACACCACGGACACCACATATAACCACGACACCACCGTACACCTACACCACGGACACCTCCATGTACACCTACACCACGGACAACACCATGTACACCACCACGTACACCTACACCACGTACACCACCACGTACACCTCAAGAAAGTCATCATAGAGGTAAATATATATGTACAGTGTAGTGTTTAGTATTTTTCGAAATTTATAAATACGAATCTATGTGGAGGGTGTCTGTCTGTCTGTCTGTCTGTCTGTCTGTCTGTCATTACCAGAAGGTCATAGAGTGAGAGTACGGTTTAAAGATGAACGACCTAACCTAACCTAGGCTAACTAACCTAACCAAACCTTTACCTAACCTAGCCTAGCCTAACCTTTACCTAACCTAACCTAACCTTTACCTAACCTAATCTAACCTAACCTAACCTAACCTAACCTTTACCTAACCTAACCTAACCTAACCTAACCAAACCTATACCTAACCCAACCTAACCTAACCTAACCTAACCTAACCTTACCTAACCTAACCTAACCTAACCTAACCTAACCTAACCTAACAAACCTATACCTAACCTAACCTAACCTAATCCACCTATTCTATGCTGCCCTACCAACTGACAGACAGACATAAAACAAACGGTAAGAGCTTTAAACAACAACGCTGATAGACAGAGAAACAGAAAGACACACAGACAGACTTGACAGAACCTAGACAACAGAAACAGACAGACAAGCACAAATACAGGCAGATGGAGAGACAGACAGACAGAAATACAGACAGACGAACAATAAGAGACAGACAAACAGACACAAACACAGACAGACAGAAACACAGACAGACACACAGACAGAACAAACAGAGAAAGACAAACCGACTAACAGACAGACAGACAACTCCAAGGTACCCCTGACAAAAGACTTTAATTAGATGGACCCCCACCACTACCTACGGAATAAAAACATCCACTTGAAAATCGATCGTCTCTTTGATGTCTCCCGAGCACAAGAGAGAAAAATGGTGACGGGGATAGTTTGACCTACCCTTTGTTTCCTCTTCATCTCCTGAGAGAATATTTGGAGATGGGGAAGAGAGAGAGACTGAGAGAGACTGAGGAGAGAGAGAGAGAAGGGGGAGAGAGAGGAGGAGAGGAGGGGAGGAGGAGAGAGAGAGAGAGCTGAGAGAGAGAGAGGCTGAGAGAGACTGAGAGAGAGGAGAGAGAGAGACGAGAGAGGGCTGAGAGAGAGAGAGAGAGAGAGGAGGAGGAGTGGGAGAGAGAGAGCTGAGAGAGAGAGAGGAGAGAGAGAGAGAGAGAGAGAGAGACTGAGGAGAGAGAGAGAGAGAGAGACTGAGGAGACTGAGAGAGAGAGAGAGAGAGAGACTGGAGGACTGAGAGAGAGACTGAGAGACTGGAGGGAGAGACTGAGAGAGAGAGGAGAGAGTGAGAGAGAGACGAGAGGAGGAGGGAAGATGGGTGAGAGGGTTATTTTTATTTTTATTTTTGTTGTTATTATTATTATTATTATTATTATTATTATTATTATTATTATTATTATTATTGACGATGACATAATCATTACTATTCATAATCTCTTAATTACTCATCATTATTGTTTTCATTTCAGTTTCCAGACAACAGGAGTGACCCTTGTTCCTCACTGCCACTCCTCCTTCGTCAGGTCAGTACTGGCGGTATGTACTTGTAGATAGATAAATAGACAATGCAGTTATACAAACCAGCATATGTATAGATATTACACACACACACACACACACACACACACATAAACACACACACACACACACACACGTAACAAAGACATTTTTACCACATACAAACAAACAAAACAAATACTATACAAAATACAACAACAAATTATGTATATTGTCTCCTCTCAATGTGGGAGAGTTATGAAATTGAGATGATCACCAGGTAGCAACAATACAGGTGTGAGAGGGGGGGACGGCAGGTGTTAGGATCGAATACTATCCCACCTGTTGTGCCACTATTGTTTCTACCTGTACCTTCTCTCCCCTCCTCTAACTCTACCTCCCCCCCACTCTCCCTACCTCCCCCTCACCTCCTCCTCCTCCAAATACCCTTATTGCTAGCCATGAATACCACACCTTCATTAGTGGGGAAATATACTCAGAGGATAAAGGCTTCTGGCCGGTTGTATGTGGGTAATGAAATAAAATAATAATAATAATAATATAATTCACCATCTTGCTCCGCCCATAACAACCTGTTTACCCTGAGAGAGAGAGAGAGAGAGAGAGAGGAGTTTCCGATCCTATGAACACCGCCTTAGAGCATTGCATTGTGTTGTATCTCAAGTACTGGTGATTGTGGCTCGTTAAGGGAATTAAATGCTCTTACTATCAATGTTTATGTCCCCCTAGAGGGTATGGGATCCAACTAGCTGTGTGTGTGTGTGTGTGTGTGTGTGTGTGTGTGTGTGTGTGTGTGTGTGTGTGTGTGTGTGTGTGTGTGTGTGTGTGTGTGTGTGTGTGTGTGTGGGGTGGGGTGTGTGTGTGTGTGTGTGTGTGTGTGTGTGTGTGTGTGTGTGTGTGTGTGTGTGTGTGTGTGTGTGTGTGTGTGTGGGGTGGGTGTGTGTGTGTGGTAATGGACGGAAGCAGAGGATGAAAGTGTGTTTTGATTATTTCCGCTGGGAGGTAATATGAGGGGTTATTGACAGGTAGTTAGAGAGATAGAGGGCAGACAGATTGATGGACAAAGTGGCGACACAGACAGATGGATAGACAGACAGACAGACAGGCAGACAGATAGACAAATATATAGTACAAGGACAAACAGGTAGATAGGCACACACACACACACACACACACACACACACACACACACACTCTCTCTTCTCTCTCTCTCTCTCTCCTCTTTTCTCCTCTCTCCTCTTTCACCTCTCTCCCTCCTCAGTTCCTTCCCTCAAATTCTCATTTTCTCTCCTCTTCATTATTGCTCCCCTCTCTCCATTTCCCTGTTTTTTGGTTTATTTACTATTGTTCCTTTACTCATTCCTTTTAGTCTTGTGTGTTCTTACCACATTGTTTCGCTCACTGGATAACTTCATTTCATTATTATTCAACTCCTATTTTTTACATACCAACAAATAATATGGACATAAAATTATATCACCTCCACAATTTCTACAAAATTATTATCTTATTTATTCCTAACCCCATATTTATTCTATGTTTTTGCCTGTGTATTTTTTTCTTTAAATTACAATCATTATTTTTGGTCTTTGTAAAAATAAATGTATATATTACGTATAGCATTTATTACAGTGTTGCAAACGTCAGGTAGGTAGGTGTGGGTTATAGGATTTCAGGAAGGTGTTTGTATGCTGTTTGTGTTGACTGTACTTGAACACCTGAAATCAAACACTGTATTGGAGGAAATATTTTGTATTAGTATTGTTATTGTTGTTGTTATTATTTAGGTCATTTATAGGTTACGGGTAATTTGTATTCATAAGACAACCAATGGTGCAGGTGTCAACCATGTCCACACACCTGACGAGACAAGGAGACCCACAGTACTCTCTCCCATTAGCATGTGAAGGGTAATGGAAAGGGAAGGAGGGGGGGTAAGGAGAAATATATAGAAAAGGGAATGAAAGGGGTAGTTTTAGAGGGTGTCTGCCCGCCCTGGTGAAGAATGACCCTGAGGGGAAAAAGTGGGTGGGGGGAGGGAGTTCCACTACATAATGGTGTGTGGAGTCAGCACGCACCCCGCTGTTATTATACCGCCACGTCACAACAGTCATTATGATGTGTGTTAACCTGAGGTCGCACTCGTCCATACCAGGTGAGACACAGGTGTGATATCCTCTACCACCTGTGAGAGAAATAAAGGTAAAACACACAAGAACTCATTAATTACCCTCAAGGTCAACAGGTGTGAAGATATTAATTGAATCAACTCACCTCAGTAACACCGTTTGATCTTGTGTCTTCGTTATTCACAACATTAGTTCCTCTTGTCTCAACAACTAATGTGAAGTTTTTAAAATTGTCGTAATTTTTGTTTATTCTTTTTATTGTATTATTTTTTATTTTATCATTTGATATTATTGTTGTTATTGTTATTATTATTATTATTATTATTTTTATTTTTATTTATTTTTATTTATTTTTTATTATTATTTGTATTACTATTATTGGTAGTTGGGGTGGTAGTAGTAGCAGTAGTAATAGTAGGAGAAGTAGTAGTAATCCATTATTGTCATTATAATTGATAGTCTTATATATAATTATCACCAATATTACCACTAGTAATTAAATTGTACTATCATCATATCCATCATTATTATTACTCCCACCAACATCATTATCATTAGATACCCAAATATATACTACTACTACTACTACTACTACTACTACTACTACTACTACTACTACTACTACTACTGTGCTGTCACTGGAATCTAGTATGACGATCATCCAGCTGGAGACAATGATATGAGTTATTATGTCACCTAGGTTGGTGAGGTGTGAGGTGACTAGAGAGACCGATACGGGACCGGCAGTGTCGTTCACAGGTGCTGTAGATGACATAACCCACGTAAACACAAACAAGAATTAAATCACAGACATAAACCACCTCTGTTATTTTCACACTGAACCCGAATTAAAATCACTTTTAACTAAAATACAAAAATATTACCTGTAATCTGCAATACTTTTTTTCAGGTAATTTTAAATCCAGGTAAAGCTTCTAATTTAATCAACCGTAAACTGGATTTTTTTTTTATACTTTTGGGAAACAGGAAAATACACAGCTGTTTATAAATACTGTATGTAGAGTAGACTTGACGTGGGTGGGTTAGGTTAGGTTTGGTTTGGTTAGGTTAGGTTAGGTTAGGTTAGGTTAGGTTAGGATAGGATTAGGTTAGGTTGGGTTTGGTTGGGTTAGGTTGCTGATTAGGTTACGTTGGGTTTGGTTAGGTTAGGTTAGTTGTTGAGTCATCATACTCATAATTTCAATACACCGTACTCAACGATTAAGTCATCGTACTCAAAGCGTTAAGTCATCGTACTCAAAGCGTTAAGTCATCGTACTAAAGGCGCTAAGTCATCGTACTCAAGGCGCTAGTAATCTTTCTCGTCATTAAGTCATCGTACCACATTGTCATCGTACTCAGATTGTCATCGTACTCAAGGCAGTAAGTCATCGTACTCAAGATTGTCATCGTATCAAGGCATTGTCATCGTACTGCATTAAGTCATCGTACTCAGGCATTGTCATCGTACTCAAGGCATTAAGTATCGTACTCACGGCATTAAGTCATCGTACTCACGGCATTGTCATCGTACTCAAGGCATTAAGTCATCGTACTCAAAGCATTGTCATCGTACCGCATTGTCATCATAGTCATGGGTTGTCATCGTATCTAAGGCATTAAGTCATCGTACTCAAGGCATTAAGTCATCGTACTACGCATTAAGTCATCGTACTCAAGGCATTGTCATCGTACTCACGGCATTAAGTCATCGTACCTGCGGCATTGTCATCGTACTCAAGGCATTAAGTCATCGTACCAAGGCATTGTCATCGTATCAAGGCATTAAGTCATCGTACTCACGGCATTAAGTCATCGTACTCAAGGTGTGATAAATGACAATACAAGTGTGCAGAATTTATTAGAACGTTAATTAAGGAAAATACCTGCGATCTACCTATCTAAAGTTAATTAAATGGCAGGTCATGTAGTACTTTCCTAGCCATAACTTTCCTCCTGGAGAAAGTCGTAACGGATAGTGGTCGGTAACGGACAGTAGCGGATAGTGGCAGTAACGGATAGTGGCAGTAACGGATAGTGGTCGGTAACGGACAGTAGCGGATAGTGGCAGTAACGGAATAGTGGAGTAACGGATAGTGGTTGTAACGGACAGTAGTGATAGTGGCAGTAACGGATAGTGGCAGTAACGGATAGTGGGTTTGGTGCAGTAGCGGATAGTGGTAATGGATAGTGGTTTGCAATGACAATAGCGGATAGTGGTAATGGATAGAAGTGGATAGTGGTGTACGGACAGTAGTGACAGTATCAGTAGCCGGGCAGTAATAGTAACTACTAAATAATAATGAAATGTATTCCACCTTTTCTCCCTCTCTCTTTTCTCCTCCTTCCTCCCTCCTCCTCCCTTTCTCCTCCTCTTCCTCCTCCTCCTCTCCCTCTCTCTCTTCCACCGACTTCCACCCACATCCTCCTCCTCCTCCTTTCCTCTTCTACCCACATCCTCCTCCTCCCTCCTCCTTTCCACCCACATCCTCCTCCCTCCCTTCCCTCTTTCTACCCACACATCCTCCTCCTCCTCCTTCCCCTTCTACCCACATCCTCCTCCTCCTCCTTCCCCTCTACCCATCCCTCCCTCCTCCTTCCCTCTTCTACCCACATCCTCCCTCCTCCTTCCCTCTTTCTACCCACATCCTCCTCCTCCCCTTCCCTCTACCCACATCCTCCTCCTCCTTCCCCCTCTTCTACCCACACATCCTCCTCCTCCCTCCTTCTTCCCTCTTCTACCCACATCCCTCCTCCTCCTTCCCCTCTTCCACCCACATCCTCCTCCTCCTCCTCCTTTCCCCTCTTCTTCAACACCCTCCTCCTCCTTCCCCTTTCTACCATTATCTTCCTTCCTCCTTCCTCTTTCCACCCACATCCTCCTCTTCCTCCTTCCTCCCACCACACTGCTACATGGGCTGTTTGGTGTGTGGTGTTAACCGGGCAAAACGAGACATGTGACCTTCCTTCTTCCTTCCTTCCCTTCCTTCCTTCCTTCCTTCCTTCCTTCCTTCCTTCCTTCACCACCTCTGACCACACTTCCTCCCTCACCAGTGTTCCTGGTCTCTGCTGTGTTTTGCTGTGTTGAACTGACTATGGACACACACACACACACACACACACACACACACACACACACACACACACACACACACACACACACACACACACACACACATACAGGACCTTTCACTTGGTGGCGTTGGTGATATCGAAGTGACTTAGAAGGAGGGAGGGTTGGAGGGAGATAGGAAGGGAAGGAGGGATGGGGAAGGGGAAGATATGAAGAGAAGGAAGGATGAAGGAAGGGATGGAAGGAGATATGAAGGAGAGGGGATGAGAAAAAGGAAGAGGTAGGGATGAAGGGAAGGACGAAGGAAGAGGGAGGGATGGAGGGAGATAGGAAGGAAAGTAGGGACGAAGGAAAAGAGGGAGGGAGTGAGAAAGGGAGAGAAGAAAGGAGGGGAGAGCGAGTGGTCGGTCAGAATCAGATCAGGTCAGGGTCGGTGAGGGCGAGTCAAGGCTTGTATTGAAATGACATGTTGTGCCTCGGCTGCTGCCACGTCCAGCCTGGATCTGTCGCCCATCTATACGGCAGGTGAGAGACCTCCCAGGACACTTCCACCTGCCTCTCCCGCTACCTGACTCCTGGGTGTGTTGATGATCACCAGACCGACTGTAAACACATGGATGGCTTTTGGTCGTCGGGAAGTGAGCGTTTATGAGATCAGGCGTCGATACCAGCTGATTATTATTTACTGTACCTGTGTGTGAGCCTATATGCGACAGGTGAGTGTTTAAGGGTACCAGGCGTCGATACCAGCGATTATATTATACCTGTGTGGAGCTCTTGCATGCTATAGGTGAGTGTTTAAGGGTACCAGGCGTCGATACCAGCTGATTATATTATTTACCTGTGTGTGGAGCCTTACATGCTGCAGGTGAACGTTTAGGGTACCAGGTGTCGATACCAACTGATTATATTATTTTACCTGTATGTGGAGCCTTACATGCGGCAGGTGAGCGTTTAGGGTACCAGGCGTCGATACTAACTGATTATATTATTTACCTGTGTGTGGAGCCCATGCGGCAGGTGAACGTTTAGGGTACCAGGCGTCGATACTCAACTGATTATATTATTTACCTGTGTGTGGAGCCTTACATGCGACAGGTGAACGTTTAGTACCAGGCGTCGATACCAGCTGATTATATTATTTACCTGTGTGTGGAGCCTTACATGACAGGTGAGCCATCAGTATCTGGTGTTGACGAACACTGACTAGGCTAGATTGCGTTACCTGTATGATTCATACCTGTGAAAGGGGAAGTCGGGTTTACCTGCGACAGAGACCAATTAGGAGCACCTGTCATCAACCAATGGCACTGACACACCTTTGCTATTATTCCTGCTGCACCTGACTTACAACTGACAGACAAATGTTAGAGTGGTATTCCCCCGCACAGAGCCGTAGTCATATTGATTTTTGCTGGCGTGTCTCTTTGTTTCACCTGAAGATAGACATCCTAACGCTACCTAGGCTAGTGTTAGGTTAGGTTAGGTTAGGTTAGGTTAGGTTAGGGGTTAGGCTAGGGTGGGAAGCGGCTAATCTTCATATGTATAATCCACCAAGATCAATCTCTGCCTCTCTCTTTATCAATTTTTTCTGTTTTACCCCTCTCTCCTCCTTCCTCCTCCTCCTTCCTCTCTCTCCCTCCCTCCTCCTCTCCTCCTCCCCCTCCCTCTCTCCCCCTCCTTCCCCAAAAATGCAGAGACAATTTTGTGCCGCCACTTGCCTCCGATTACTGAGAGCAGAGTCTACAGCCACTTTCAGCTTACTTCAACTACAATGGCGTCCTCAGGCGGGCCACTCCAAAACTGTCTTCCTTAATTAAATCCACTTGACGCAAAGGAGAAGTCCCTATGAATTTTTTACGCCTCCTGCTTCCAGCCCCCCCCCCTGGTCATCCCTTCCCCTCCCCTCCTCCCTCCCTCCTCTTCTTCCCTCCCTCCCTCTTCCTCCTTTTTTCTTTCTGTCTCCGTCTGACCATGCTCTGTGCTTCTTTCCATCTGTCCTTCCTCCTCTTCCTCTTTGTCACTTTTCTTGCTTCCTTCTTCCTTTCCTTCCCTTCCTTCCTTTCCTTCCTCCTTCCTTCCTCCTTCCTCTTTCATTTCCTCTGTCCTTCTGTCTCTGCTGGTTCCTCCCTCTATTTCTCCACCTTTTTTTTCCTTCCTCCCTCCCCAGGTTTGTTTTGACCTGTGTTCCCTCCTCCTTCCCTCCCTTGCTTCATTCCCTGCCTCTTTTTACTTTCTTCCCCACCCCTTTACTCCTCCTTCCGATTTATTCCATTTTTCTATATCTTCCATTTCATATCATTCTCTTTTAAACACCTCCTTCCTCGACCTCCTCTCACCCTCCTCTCACCCTCCTTCTCACTCTCCTCACCTTCCTTCCCACCTTCTCACCCCCTCACCTCCTTCCTCACCTCCTCTTCACCCTCTTCTCACCTCCCTTCCTCACCTCCTTTCTCACTCTCCTTCCTCACCTCTCTCTCATCTCCTTCCCCTTATCATCTTCTTTCCCTTGATAAGGCTGTTGGCGAGAGGCCAAGAGAGGTGGAAGCTAAGGTTGGCAGGAGAGAAGGACAGGTTGAGAGAGGGGTGAGGCAGGTTGGCTGGTGAGAGAGGGCACAGGAGAAGTGAGAAGAGTTTTTTTTTTTATATATATGAACGACCTTTTTAACCTGATGTGTGTGTGTGTGTGTGTGTGTGTGTGTGTGTGTGTGATTTAGACATAATGTAGATATACTTATAGGCATAATCAGAGTTGTTTATTATTTTAATGATTAGATGGCGAGGAAGTTGATCTTGTTTATCTATGTATAGTTACTTATTAAACTGCCTTGCCCATATTCAGGTCCTCTTTGTTAACCCTGTTAGGAGGAGGGAACACTATAACCCAGGAGACCACCTGTCAACCTGGTGTATCAGGAGGAGGGGAGCACTACCCAATCCCAGCAGACAGGAGGTGGCTGACCACCTGTCAACCCCAGATGGAGAACAACCCAGCAGGAGGAGGGGACATTCTCAAGAGGAGGGGCACCATCGTGGTCACCCAGCAGACGGGAGTAACCCAGCAGACAGGAGGGTTACCACCTGTCAACTCCCAAGACAGAGGGGCACCATCTGTCAACTTCACTAAACCTGTCAACTCCAGACAGGGTAGTACCACAAACTCCCACAGAGCACCATCGTCAACCCAGGGAGCACTACCTGTCAAATCCAGGAGGCACTACCTGGGCAGAGCACTACCTGTCAACCTCAGCAGACAGGGTGGGGGGGCACTACCTGTCACCCAAGACAGGTGTGAGCATCACCTGTCAACCCAGAGACAGAGAAGGGGGGGCACCACCTGTCAATCCGCAGCAGACAGGAGTAGTGATGCAATTCCTGTCAACCCAGTGACATTAGGAGGCTGGGCACTACCTGTCAGACGGGTGGGGGTGCCCAGCAGACAGGGTGAAGAGGTAGGCACCACCTGTCAACTCCACAGGAGCAATACCTGTCAACCCAGCAGACAGAGGAGGCACTACCTGTACCCAGCAGACAGGGAGAAGGAGCACTACTCACCCAGCAGACAGGAGGAGGGAGGCACTACCTGTCACCCAGCAGACAGGGGAGTATGGCACTTGGCTTCAACTCCAGCAGACAGGAGGATGGGGGGCACTACTTGTCAACCCAGCACAGGGAGGGGCACTACCTGTCAACTCCAGCAGACAGGGAGGGGGGCACGCCTGTTCAACTCCAGCAGACAGGCGAGGTCACATCATGTCAGTGTAGGAGAGTGAGTGAGTGTCAGGTGCTTATAAGCAGCTTGCAGTTCCTCCCCCTCCCCCTTCCCTTCCCCTCTTTCCCTTCCTTCCTCCCAGACCTCTCCTCCCACACCCCTCCTTCACCTCCCAGATAGACGGTGCCCTGACATTGACCAAGAGGTGGACGCACCCAGTGAGGATATCTCTCTCTCTCAAGATTATTTTTTTCTCTCATTAAACTCACAAGCAAACCTCCCAGTCTCTTCCTCCTCCTCCTCCTCCTCCTCCTCCTCCTCCTCCTCCTCCTCCTCCTCCTCCCCCTCGTCCTCCTCCTCCTCCTCCCCCTCGTCCTCCCTCTTCCTCCTCCTCCTCCTCCTGTCCTCCCTTCCCTCCTCCTCCTCCTCCTCGTCCTCCTCCTCCTCCTCCTCCTCCTCCTCCTCCTCCTCCTCCTCCAGCAATCTCCTCCCAAATTGTAGCCCATTCCACTCCCACGATTTTCCTTAAATCCAACCATTGAGAATTTTTCTTATATATATACTAAGATAAACACACACACACACACACACACACACACACACACACACACACACACACACACACACACACACACACACACACACATGTCAATACTAATTTAGTCCAAAACCCTACAATATATTTCTAAATTACAGAACTCATATATTTTACAATCAGAACATTCTTTCCTCCTCCTCCTCCTCCTGCCTTTCCCTCCATGCTGGGAAGACTGCAGAGTCTCTTAAACTCTGCAGACACACACACACACACACACACACACACACATGGTCATTGAATACATGGACACACACAGACATGCCATTACTAACAGCACACACCTCTAAGTGTCGTATATTTAAATACACTCTCTGTTTCACCTGGATCTTGTGTTTAATAAACAAGGTGAGTATCGACGATCCCACTTCACCTCCTTCTCCTCCTCCATTTTCCCACACACTTTACCATTCTGTCCATCTTCTTCCTCTCAATGATGTCTATGTTCTTCTATTCTCTTCCTCTTCCTGCTTCTTTCTTGCTTTTTTCTTCCCTCCTCTCCCTCCTTCCTTCCTCCCTCTCCTCTTCCTCCGGCTTCTTCCTCACACCTCCAGAAGCCACACTCCACCAACTGCCACCCAGCCACCCGCAAAGACTCAGCAACCCATTCAGCCACCCACCACCCCACCCACCTGACTCCACCCTAATACTAGTACCCACTATATAGCATACATGACTTTTAAACTGTCCACCCATCCGTTTTCCTTCCAACTCAGTCCATTTAGTTTAATATTTTATTATTTGCCCCTTCCTGTTCTTGGTGTGCACTGATACATCTAGAACCAAGAACAAGGGTTTATTTATCTTGAAAGGATCTCAACATGATCATGGCATCCCCCTCTCTTTCTTTCTCCCTCTCCCCAAATGATTGACTCAAAAGGAGGAGAGAAACACGGAGCGAGGAGAGAGAGAGAGAGAGAGAGAATATATCCTTTCATTGCTAATTCATACACGGTTTGTTACCCTAATTTATACAAATTATGATCATATGACGATAATGTAATAATATCGCCATGCCTAATTAACCATTACCTCTGGATCGCTGACAGAGGCAAATGACGGGAAGAACTTGCCCAGTTTCACTCCTGAGGATGGAACCTGGTCCTTCCTGAGAGGCGAGCATGCTTGACCATTACAAAAAAACACTGGTCGCCACGAAAATCAGCATCGCTGCGGGACAGATCCTGAACCCAGTGGGCAGAGCCGCAATGGATTTCAAGTCCCCAATCCACTCTCGACACCCAGCCTGCATGATCGCGGCACCCATCATACAGCCCCTCACGCACACCTTCCAACAGAGGGCCACACCTTTAACTATACATGTCTGCAGTTTCATTACACCTGAAGGTCACGCCTACTTTCAATTCTCACCTCTCACCCTCACCTTTCAATTCTCACCTCTTACCTGATTCCTCACGTCTTCACCTGACCTCACGCCTCACCCTGACCTCATGTATCACCCTGACCTTACGCCCTCACCTGACCCCATGGTTCACCTGACTCTTGCTGGTCTTCACCTGACCTCACCTCCCACCCTGACCTCACCCTGACCCCCTGCATGCCCTGCACTCCTGACCTTATCCCCACCCTTCTGACCCCACGCCTCAATCAATTCCTTCTTCCTCGCCCTGACCGGGTCACCTCTCCCACAACCCTCACCTCTCACCTCTTCACCTCCCTGACCCTCACCTCTTCCACACCCCCCTCACTCTCCTCCACACCCCACACCTTTCCCTCACCCCTCCCCTCACCTCTGGCTCCAACGTGCTAATGAAGACGGAGTTCTCATCAGAATAGACCTGGGAAGTTTTGCCAAAGCAGCTCTTGTTAATTAGTGTCAAAGAACCTTCCGGCCCCAAGGCCTGCTGCCCACGCCCACCGCCGCCCACCACCACCCACACCACCATCGCTGCCATCATCATCACCACATCCACCACCATCACCACTACCACCTCCCACCAGCTCACATGCCATGTCCATCACCACCTTCCTTCCTTCATTCCTCCTTCCTCCCTCCTTCACTCCCCCCTTCTTACTTCTCCTTCCTTTCACCCTCCTTCCTTCTTTCTCCTTCCTTCCTTCCTCTTTCCTCCTCCTTCCTTCCTCTTCCTCCTCCATCCCTCTTCACTCCTCCTCATTCACTCTCTCCTTCATTCCTCCCCATTCACCTTCCTTCCTTCCTCCTTCCTCCTTTCTTTCCCTTCCTCCTTCCTCACTCTCCTTCCTTCAGTCTCCTTCCATCACTCTCCTTCACTCTCCTTCTCTCCTTCCTCACCTTCCTCTTACCTCCTTCCTTCACCCTTCCCTTCTCACCTCCTTCCTTCCACCTCCTCCTCCACCTCCTTCTTCCTTCACTCTCCTTCCTTCACCTCCCTCCTCTCCACTCCCGCTTTCATAAGCACCACTCCACTTGATTCCCCATACCCTGTCCCCACCACCCTGACCTCCTCACCCCCTCCTCCTCACACCCTCCCCCTCCCTCACCTCACCCTCCCTCACACCTCCCCCCCGCCCTCCTCATACCTCCTCACCTCCTCACACCCTCCCTCACTCCCTCCCCACACCTCCCTTGCCCCCTCGTTGTCCCTCCCTTACTCCCTCCTCACACCTCCCTGCACCCCCTCCCCATACCACCACCTGTCCTGAATTTGACCCAGAAGACCTTAATCTCGACTCCACGATGGAATTATGACCTAACCTAACCTAACACCAGGTTAGGCTTGTGAGGAAAGAATGTTAAAACTGTGTGTGTGTGGTAGTAAGGAAATCATCTTGCTCTCCTTGTGAGTTATACCTTGTGGTGGTGGTGGAGAAGGATGAGAGAGAGAGAGAGAGAGGTTTATTACACTGTAAGTGTCAGTTTTCGTGTCACAACCTACCTGATTTATGTGTATCTTTTGAGTATTCCTCTTTATTGTTTGTATGGTTTTTATATATATGTATGTTTATGTCTTGTTCCTGTTCGTGTGTCTGTCTATCTGTTTATCTATCTGTCTTCGTCTGTCTGTCTGTCTGTCTGTCTGTCTGTCTGTATGTCTGTTTGTTTCTGTATCTTTTATATATTTGTCTTGTTGTCTGTTTGTCTGTTGTCTGTATGTCTGTGTGTGTGTGTGTGTTGTTTGTTTGTATCTTTTATATATTTGTTGTTGTTGTGTGTGTTTGTCTTTGTGTGTTACGTACATCACCATGTGAGTTACGCTTACGAGTGTTAGTTCGCCTGACTGTCGCACACTATAAACCCATCGCCAGTGGGTCAACCCTCGCAATGGTCATTTATACGAAGAATAGTCGAACGCATCATCGCCAGGCAGTCACAGTCTTTTCTAAAATCATTACATGCCCTTCTTTAACTATGCAGGACAACATCTTAACGGCTCAATGAAACACACTTCACAGATGGTGCTTATCATGGGTTGTTTCTAAGTAGTCTGTACCGTGGGCAGCAGGTGCAATCTGTCTCACACATGATCATGAAAACCAATCTACTCAGACATCCAACTTCATTCACACCGCCAGGCGTCAGCACTCCACGTCAATCACGCCACTAGAGGACAGCTCTGTGAACATGTCTCATTCACAGCATGGTTCACTCTGGCTCACATTACATAAACACCACACAAATGATCTTTCTTGTAGGTGGGTCTTGGCTCGTGTTAGAGCTACTCCTTATGGTAATATATGTTAACAATACAAACATGAGAAAAGAAATATTGTTGATATGAATCTCTTAGACCTGGACTCTATATAACTTCTGACCCATGGTGAGCCTAAGACCTACCCAGAGAAGGAGAGAAACTCCAACCTCACATAACCCTCTGGACCCAGCGTGACCCCAAGACCACCCTGTAGAAGGAGAGAAACTGACCATAACCTCTGACCCAGTGTGACCCCAAGACCTTACCTGTAGAAGAGGGAACAATACCTGAGAACGTCCAGCAGGTGCTGCATCACGTGCTTATCGTCTCCTCCCGGGTGAGCGAGCGATCTGTCAGGCTAAGACGAACCTCCCATGGTAGGCGTGGGCGGTACCAGGTCGTACACGGTCATTTTCGGGGTCAGTTAGTTACACGTGATGGACATGTTGTGTTGTGTGTTTTTCTGCGTCCTGTGTTGTTTGTGTGTGTGTGTGTGTGTGTGTGTGTGTGTGTGTCTCAGTATTTTTCTATATTTATCTATCTACCTCCTTATCTATCTATCTTCCCTCCTTATCTATCTATCTATTTATCAATCATGTGTACACGTCTATCCACATACATGTCATGACTGTTTGTCTGTCTGTGTATGTACAATGTATCTTTATATGTAAATCCGTACACAGTGAATCACCTATAAAGAAGAAATCACCATTAAGAACTCACCACTTCACTAAGCCTTAACGAGCTCCATTTACTATCTGGGGAGCAATATTGACAATTTAGAGGATCACCTGAAGATTAAACATCAGCTTAACTGCCCTGGACTGTCTTTAAACACCAAGATGCTTTGTACGAGTATATGTACACACAGATACACCTTTCCTTTCCTTCCTTCCTTCCTTCCTTTCCTTTCCTGTCTCTCCCATCCCCTCTATACCATCCTACAATTCTTTTCCCTCCTTAATATCAGCATCCCTCCTCCCTTCCCTCCCCCTCTATCCTCCCCCCCCTCCCCATCCCTCCCTCCCCCCCAGGTATCTTCTTTCAAACAAATAGCTTCAACCATTTTATCTTGTGGGGATATTTATAGCTTACCTTAGTTCCTCCCTCCTTCAGTCCTCCAACATTTCTAACACTAGCCACCCATTCACCAACCCTCACCACCACCACCAACCCCACCACTTACTATCCCCACCACTCACCACCACCACCAACCTCACCAATCCACCACCCCACCACTACCACCACCACCACTGACCACCACCACCTTACCCTCACCATCACCACCACCAACAACCCCTCACCACTCACCACCAACCACCACCACCACCAACTCACACCACACCACCACCACCCCCACCACCACCCCCCACCACCACCCTCACCACTCACCACCACCACCACCTCACCACTACCACCACCACCAACCTCCTCACCCACCACCCCACCACCACCACCCTCACCACCACCACCACCACCAACTCCACCACCACCACCACCACCCACCTCACACCACCACCTACCACCCACCACCACCACCACCACCACCCCACACCACCCCACCCCCCACCACCACCAACCCCCACACCACACCACACCACCACCCCACCCCACCACCACCCCCACCACCACCCCTCACCACCACAACCACCACCAACCACCACCCCACCACCAACCCCAACCCAACCCCAACCAACCACCAACCCAACCACCAACCCAACCACCACCACCACTCACCACCAACTCTCACCACCACCACCTCACCACCACCACCTCACCACCACCACCTCACCACCACCACCCTCACCACCACCTCACACCACCACCACCACACCCCCACCCCACCACCACACCCCTCACCACCACCCCCACCACCACACCACCACCCACCACCACCAACCCCACCACCACCTCACCACCACCACCACCCACCCCCACACCACCACCACCACCACCACCCCCCACCACCACCACCCCGACCACCGCAACCTCACCCCACCACCACACCCCCACCACCACACCACCACCATCTCACCACCACCACACCCATCACCACCACCCCACCACCACCACCACCCCCACCACCACCACCTCACCACCACCACACCCCACCACCACCTCAACTCCCTCACCACCACCACCACCACCCTCACCACCCACCACCTCACCTCCACCAACTCACCACCACCACCCCTCACCACCACCACCACCACCACCCTCACCACCACCTCCCCACCACCACACCACCCTCACCACCACCACACCTCACCACCACCACCTCACCACCACCACCCTCACCACCACCACCACCACCCCTCACCACCACCACCACCACCCCTCACCACACCACCACCACCACTCTCACCACCACCAACCCTCACCACCACACCTCACCTCACCACCACCAACCCTCACCACCTCCACCCCACCCCTCACCACCACCACCTCACCACCACCACCTCACCACCACCACCTCACCACCACCACCCTCACCACCACCACCCCTCACCACCACCACCCCTCACCACCACCAAACTAATTTGAATTTATTTTTGTGGATTTTGTTAATCTACATTTTTCTGTCTACATTATTACACTTTTATTTTTTTGTATTTCATTAACTGAATTTATGTTGGTATTTTGCATCAATGAGATTTTTATTATGGTTTTACAAATGGAATTTTATTGAGTTTTTATTATTAATTTTTCCTGTTGGCTCCTCCTTCCTCCTCCTCCTTCCTCCCTCCTTCCTCGCTCCTTCCATCCATTCTCCTTTCCTGTCCTTCCATCCTTTTCCCTCCCAACACTTTTAATAATTCTGAGAAGAGGGAGGAGGAGGAGGAGGAGGAGGAGAAAGGGAAAGAGGAGAGGGAGGAGGGGAGGGTTTAGAGAAGAGGGTAGATTGTGGTGAGAGAGGAGAGGGAGGAGAGGAGGGGATTGATATATAAATTAGTATTAGGTGTGTGTGTGTGGTTATAATTCATAATCTCTCTTCTTCCTCCATTCTCAGCTCGCTGAAGATTAATTTTCGCGCAGTGGATGAAAAAATCGCCAAACTTGGGCCCATTGGCTTAACATCCTTTTGCAGAAACTCGCAAACTTTATTGGCAACATTTATAGCTGAATATTCTGATCTCACTGCTAATGGTGGAGGTTAAGTTGGGGTTTTGAGAGAATTACCGCGAGCCGACTTACAATCAGTCCCACTCTGTAAGACGAAGAATTACTGATAAAAATACTAATCGATGGTGTATGTTGGATTAGAGTCTTGTTTAAGTCGGGGTTATTCTTCCTTGCATCTAAATAGTTATTAGATTTCGTATTGGTTAAAGTAATACGGAGTGTTAAGTGTTAATTCATTACTAATTATTTTCAGCTTTTATTCATTAGGATTAGAATGACGTTGCTGATGTTATACTTGAATCATTATTATTATTATTAATACTATCATTATACTTATGACTTTGTAGATGATTAGAACTGGTCTGATTGGATCACTTAGAAACATTTCCATTTTGTGTTGCTTACTTGATTTTCACTACTTGTATTACAATTGTTTTACTTTACACTAAGTTATGTTGCTTTTGTATGTTATGTTACACTATGTTCTAATTTGCGTTATGTTGTATTATGTTATGTTATACTTTGTTACACTGTTATGTTGCATTGTTATGCAACACTCAATATGTTGTATTATGTTATGTTATACTATATTACACTGTTATGTTGCACTATGTTATGTTACACTTTCATTACACTTTGCGTTATGTTATATGTTATGTTACACTACATTACACTGCGTTATGTTGTATTATGTTATAACATCACACTGTGTATGTTGCATATGTTATGTTACTGCTACTACATGTCGTGTTATGTTGCATTATGTTATGTAACATACTATTTTTTACACTGTTTGTTACTACATACACTGCGTTATGTTGTATTATGTTACACTATATTACGCTGTTATGTTGCACTATTTGTTATGTTACAACACTGCGTCATGTTGCACTATATGTTATGTTGCACATGTTATTAATTACATTACACGCGTTATACATATGTTATGTTACACTGCACTATGTTATGTTACACCACATTACGCTGCGTTATGTTGCACTATGTTATGTTACACTCACATTACACTGCGTTATGTTGCACTTATGTTATGTTGTATATGTTACATATTTACACTTTCAGTACTATAAATTACATTACATTATGTTATGTTGTATATGTTATGTTACATTACATTACGTTGTGTCATGTTGAATATGTTATGTTACACTACATTACGTCATGTTTGCACTATGTTATGTTACATAATTACTTGCTGCTGTTGTTGTTGCAATTATGTTATGTTACACTACATTACGCTGCGTTATGTTGCACTATGTTATGTTACACTACATTACACTGCACTTATGTTATGTTACACTACATTACGTCATATGTTGCACTATGTTATGTTACACTACATATACTGTTATGTTGCACTATGTTATGTTACACTACATTACGCTGCACTATGTTATGTTACACTACATTACACTGCGGTATGTTGCACTATGTTATGTTACACTACATTACGCTGTGCACTATGTTATGTTACACTACATTACACTGCTGTTATGTTGCACTATGTTATGTTACACTACATTACGCTGCGTCATGTTGCACTATGTTATGTTACACTACACACACTTGTGTTATGTTATGTTATATGTTGATATATTACACCTACATTACACTGCATATATGTTACACACATTACGCTGCGTCATGTTGCATTATGTTATGTTACACTACATTACACTGCACTTATGTTATGTTACACACATACCTGCGTTATGTTGCACTATGTTATGTTACACTACATACACTGCGTTATGTTACATTATGTTATGTTACACTACATACCTGTTACACTATGTTATGTTACACTACCACATTATGCACTATGTTATGTTACACTACATTACACTGCGTTATGTTGCACTATGTTATGTTACACTACATTACGCTGCACATGTTATGTTACACTACACACACTGTTTTGCTTATGTTACACACATTACACTGCACTATGTTATGTTACACTACACACACTGCGTCATGTTGACTATGTTATGTTACACTACATTACGCTGCGTTATGTTATTATGTTATTACATCTACGCTGCGTTATGCTGCATTATGTTATACTTACATTACATTGCATATGTACTATGTTATATATTACGCTGCACTATGTTATGTTACACTACATTACACTGCGTTATGCTACATTATGTTATGTTACACTACATTACACTGCGTTATGCTACATTATGTTATGTTACACTACATTACGCTGCGTTATGTTGCACTATGTTATGTTACACTACATTACGCTGCGTCATGTTGCACTATGCTATGTTACACTACATTACGCTGCGTCATGTTGCACTATGCTATGTTACACTACATTACACTGCGTTATGTTGCACTATGCTATGTTACACTACATTACGCTGCGTCATGTTGCACTATGCTATGTTACACTACATTACGCTGCGTCATGTTGCACTATGTTATGTTACACTACATTACACTGCGTTATGTTGCACTATGTTACGTTACACTACATTACACTGCGTTATGCTACATTATGTTACACTGCATCACTGTACTGGCTTGTATTTCAGTAGTCTACATCAGCCTGGAGGCCGACTCGATGTATTAACCTCGGTAAATCTTCCCTTGATGTCGTCCTCGAGCATTACTTTGGTCCAGCTGTTGTAGCCGAGAATTACAGCCCCAACAGCTGATCTTAACAGCTGGGTGGTGTTAATAACATTTGATCTTCGCAAACAACTGATCTTAACAACAGCTGATCGTAACAACAGCCGAACCTAACAATAGCTGATCTTAACAACAGCTGATCATAACAACAGCTGATTTTAACAACAGCTGATCTAAATAGCAGCTGATCTTAACAAAAGTAGATCTTCGCAATAGTTGATCTTTGCAACAGCTGATGTCCACACCAACTAATGTTCTTATTTATACAGCTGATCGTAATAACAGCTGACTTTGTTTGTATTCTCATGTTTTAGTTCCCCTAGCGGCCAAACCGCCAACTAAATACCATGAACGATATCCTTCTACCATGAACGATATCCTTCTACCATGAACGATATCCTTCTACCATGAACGATATCCTTCTACCATGAACGATATCCTTCTACCATGAACGATATCCCACCATGAACGATATCCTTCTACCATGAACGATATCCTTCTACCATGAAACTATATCCTTCTACCATGAACGATATATCCTTCTACCATGAACGATATCCTCGCCCATGAACGATATCCTTCTACCATGAACGATATCCTTCTACCATGAACGATATCCTTCTACCATGAACAATATCCTTCTACCATGAACGATATCCTTCTACCATGAACGATATCCTTCTACCATAAACGATATCCTACCATGAACGATATCCTTCTACCACGAACGATATCCTTCTACCATGAACGATATCCTTCTACCATGAACGATATACTACTACTACCATGAACGATATCCTTTCATTCGATGAACGATATCCTTCACCATGAACGATATCCTTCTACCGCGAACGATATCCTTCTACCACGAACGATAACCTTCGTACCATGAACGATATCCTTCTACCACGAACGATATCCTTACTCACGAAACGATATCCTCTTCACCATGAACGATATCCTTCACCATGAACGATATCCTTCTTACCATGAACGATATCTCACTCACGAACGATATCCTTCTACCATGAACGATATCCTGCTACCATGAACGATATCTCTACTCATGAACGATATCCTACCATGAACGATATCCTTCGCACCACGAACGATATCCTACCACGAACGATATCCTTCTACCATGAACGATATCCTTCTACCACGAACGATATCCTTCTACCATGAACGATATCCTTCTACCATGAACGATATCCTTCTACCACGAACGATATCCTTCTACCATGAACGAAGATAAACGGAAACCACCAGATATAAGACAAACCAAACCCAAACGTGATGATGATCTAGAAAAAAAACAACAATATATTTCCCGCCCTTAAGCGTGAGCCTGGCGGGAAAAGTTAATAATAGCGGTAATGGCTTGAAGTAATTCGTTCCTAACCAACAATTTAGTTCAATGGTCCACTAAATCGTTTACTTAATTACTTAAACTCACTGATACGGTCACAAAAATACTGTCACATGTACGTACACCTGTTATTGATGACTACTGCAAAAGATATAGTACTGTACACTTAGGCAACACATTTGTACAGTACTCTTCGTCATTATTATTATTATTATTATTATTATTATTATTATTATTATTATTATTATTATTATTATTATTATTATTATTAGTATTATTATTATTATTATTATTATTATACGAGACGTTACTGTTATAAAATTAAAAATAAATATTCAAATAACTAAGAACTCAAAAACTGATAAAAACTTTGGTGAGGAATTACTACAAGTGGTGGAGTGGTTAAGACCTTCGACGCGTCTTGGTAGTTCCATGGTTCGATCCTCCATTACTTGTATCAGTATTTGTGTAGCCATTTGTTGTTGTTATTATTTTATTTGTTTTTGTTTGGTGTTTTAGTTTATTTGTTGTCACTTGTGTTCGTTGGTGTTTCTTGTTTCTGAATTTAATAACATCTTTTAAAACATTCTATTAACAATTACTATCCTTAACTTCACGGGGTAAACATTCTATTTCCAGTTACATGTTTAATACAATACCCGTGAAAATAGTATAATAAAGTTGGGAAATACAGAAAATTATAAAAAAACTGGGAAATACAGAAAATACAAAAGTGTGTAAAAATTAAAAACCTGGAAATACAGAAAAAAAATCAATAAAAATATTTGAAATTACAGTAAAAAAAAGGATGATAATTAATACGTCTGTCAGGGTATATAGACTGTAACCCTGTAACGTGAAATACTGTAATAATTTTAGTGACATTGTAATATGACTTTCCGGATATAACAGAGTAATATAGTTTGTTTCATGTTAGTGTAATATAAGAGTAACTAAAGGGGAGATATTGAGTTAGTGTTTAAGTTTTGAGGTATTAAGCTGTTTCGCCCCTTGCCAGTTCGCCCCTTGTCAGTTCGCCCCTTGCCAGTTCGCCCCTTGTCAGTTCGCCCCAAACCCTGTTCGTTCCCTCCAAGTTCGCCCAATAGCCACTTCGCCCCATAACCCGTTCGCCACTTACTAGTTCGCCCCCCCCCCCCGTGCCAGTTCACGCTATATCCTGTTCGCCTCCTGCTAGTTCACTCCCTGCCAGTGCCTCATAGCCAGTTCGCCCTATAGCCTATTCGTCACTTGCTAGTTCGGCACTTAATAGTTCGCCCCATGACCTGCTCGCCACTTACTAGGTCGTCCCATAGCCTGTTCGCCTAATGCTAGTTCGCCCCCTGCCAGTTCGCCCTATAGCCAGTTCGCCCCATAGCCAATTTGGCCCTTTGCCTGTTCGCCCTCGTCCAGTTCGCCCCATAGCCCGTTTTCCATTTACTAGTTCGCCACTTACTAAGTTCGCCCTATAGCCTTTTCGCCACCTGCTAGTTCGCCCTATAGCCTTTTCGCCCCCTGCTAGTTCGCCCCATTGCCAGTTAGCCCCATTGCCTGTTCGCCACTTATTAGTGCGTCCCATAGCCTGTTCGCCACTTGCTAGTTCACCATAACCCGTTCGCCTCTTGCTAGTTCGCCCTTACCAGTTCGCCCCATAGCCTATTCGCCACTTGCTGAATTCGCTCTGTGATTCACCCCCCGCTAGTTCGTCCCCTGCCAGTGTCCCAGGTTAGGGTTAGGAGGTGAGTGATGTAACGTTGTATCTCATCGAGATTACCACACACACACACACACACACACACATGCAGTCCATCACATACATAGATAGATGAGGCAGCGGTCGTGGGTTCAGGACGAGGAGAGAGGTGGCGGTGATCCCCAGGTACTCTCTCTCTCCAGCCGTTAGTCCCAGCATTAAGCGCCATTTATGTGTGTATTATGCATGGACACAGTCGTTACAGAGATGGCTTTTGTGTGTGTGTGTGTGTGTGTGTGTGTGTGTGTGTGTGTGTGTGTGTGTGTGTGTCGGGCACCAGAAGAAAGATAATATTTTCTTTCTTGGTCAAGTGAAGGGAATCCTAACCTGAACCTAACCTAACCTAACAACCTAACCTAACCTAACCTAACCTAACCTAATCCTAATCCTAACCAACGAAGACAACAGAGAAATGAACACAAGAGGAGAGAGGAGAGCAGTTTAATGTTCCTGGACACAGCCAGTACACACCCACCAGTTGTAGAAGAATGTTATCACCAGTAGCAGCCAGGTGTATGGGTGACCTGGCTCTCCCAAACGTGTATATTAAACCCACTCTTTTACTGTTAATAATGTCTGTTTTGTTATCATTCACTCACCCGACGAAGAAAAAACATTAAGTTTGCCAGGTGTCCAGTACAGGTGTATATATATATATGAGTGAGAAGAGCCAGGTATAAGCAGGTCAAGTGGTGCGTGTCCAACACATATATACCCAGGCAGCCTCGACCAGGTGTACCATCATCTCATCTCGGCAGAAGCGGGGGAAATTAATCACACCGGTGCCATGTTTATTGGAGTGGCCTAACCTAACCTAACCTTCCCTCACCATCTTGTACTCACACAGATAAAGAATTTTTTTATGGAATCTTTACCCACATGTTATGTTTTATCTCACAGTATGGAGGTAAGTAGAACGTTAACCCAAGGAAACGTTAATAGCGAACATAACGAGGCGTCGCGATCTGGTCTTGTTTACAGTCGGGTCAGAGACTACGGGGTTAAATAATTTCGTGTGAGTAGACGTAGTGAAACTAACCTAACTTAAATTACCGTAGGTTATATTTTCAGGAGCTTATTCTCTATAGATTAAGTTTAAATAAGATTAGTTAGAATTAATTTACGATTCGGTATATCTAGGTTAGGTTTGGTTGGTTTGTTTCGTCTCTTGTTTGAAATGATTTAATCCCGTTGTCTCTGACCTGGTCATACAAACTCAGAACTGTTGTCGTTTCTGTGGAGATTCAAGACTTGATTATCGATATCTCATATATACACGGATTTACGTTCCATAGTCCTGGCACTCAAACTGATATCAAATGTGGCACCCCGGTAGTGTCACCTCTCACATTTACCGCCGCATTTCACTTGTCAGATGAATTTCAGAACGATGATACATGGACAGTATACCTGACTTTGGTGTGTGCGTGGTTCCTCACCCCTGACCTCTCACCCCTGACCCCCACACCCCTGACCCCCACACCCCTGACCCATGATTCCTTGACCCCCTGACTCTCTGACCCTTGGCCCCTGACGACAAAAGAGCTTTACACTTGACATCGATGACACACACACACAGGCACAACGACCTTTCACAGACTCACTTGGGGAATGAGCGAGAATAACAGAAGCCTTTGGAATATACTCGGTGGTGTGTGTATCTGTCGCAGGGTGAGGTGTGGCAGGTTACACACACACACACACACACACACACACACACACACACACACACACACACACACACACACACACACACACACACACACACAGGTAACAACTGAGGTAATGAGCGTTATAATGGAGTTTGGACTCAATGAATAGAGATCACCTGAGTAGCGTTGGTCAGGTGTAGGGTGTTGAGGATGAGGTGGACGGGCAACAGGAGGAGGAGGAGGAACTAGTAGCTTGTTAGGTTAGGACAGGTCAGATCAGGGTTGGTTAGGTTAGGTTAGGACAGGTCAGATCAGGGTTGGTTAGGTTAGGTTAGGACAGGTCAGATCAGGGTTGGTTAGGTTAGATTAGGTTACGGATATGTGGTGCCCTTCTGTAATTTTTTTTTCTGTGGAATGGACAATGACTTATCTGTTCTACTTGTAAATATTATACCTGTAAAAGTTCTACCTGTAAATGCTGTACCTGTAAATGCTGTACCTGTAAATGCTTCTACTGTAAATGCTCTACCTGTAAATGCTCTACCTGTAAATGCTCTACCTAAAATGCTCTACCTGTAAATGCTCTACCTGTAAATGTTGTACAGATCACCAGGAGGCCTCTATGAAGAGTTTAAGTTAGATATGACTTATGACCACTGACCACCACACTCACACAAAAACGCCACTGGAGGCAGAAAAAAGAGAGAGACAAGCGAACATATTTCTGTCTTGTCTTTCGTAAACGCCAGTCACTCTCGACGGCCTCGTGGTGGCGTGAGTGACGTGTAACCTTTCAACGCTTAAGGAAAGATTCAACGCCAACGCTTATAATAGTTACCAGAGGATCTCATTGTGTGGGGTCAGATTGGCGACTTAAAGGGATATTTAATTGGGTGATTATGGTTCTCAGTGTTTTAGTAACCTACACACACACACACACACACACAAAAAACACACACACACACACACACACACACACTCACACACACACACACACACACACACACACACACACACACACACACACACACACACACACACACACACACACACACACACTGGAGTAGACCGAACGATAATAGGAATAGCTTGAAGGAAAAGCAACAAGAAGAGCAAAGTGGATGAAATAAGAAAAAAAAAAGAATAAGAAGAAATTACGGCTTAGATCTTCCTCTCTCACCCCTCCCCTCTCTCTCCCTCCCCTCTCTCACCCCTTCCCTCTCCTCACCCCTCCCCTCTCACTCCTCCCTCTCTCTCCTACCCCTACTCTCCTCCCCTCTCCTCTCCTCCTTCCTTTCTCCTTCTCTCCCCCCACCTCACCTCCTCCGACACTGCCAATCTCTCTCTCCTAACTCAGACGTAAGGAACCACACGCGGCTTCTTTTGATGACGAATTCACGCTTGATAAATCTTTCCCCACGGGGAGGTGAAAGAAGAGTTATTTTTTCTCCTTTATTGTTGCTTGTTATCTCTCCTTTACTCTTTCCTTCCCCATATTCTCCCAAATCTTTTTCACTTATTTTACCCCATTATCTCGTTTCCTTCTCTTACTCTTTTATCCTTCCTCATCCTCCCCATATCCTCCCCAACTTTCTCTTCCCTCCCCACTCCTTTATCAGACCTTTTTTTCCTCTTTACTTCTCCCCATTCCCTCGTACCCCCTCTTTCCCCCACTCTTCATGGTCTATCTCATCCCCTCTTCCTCCTTCCATCTTCTCCCCCTCACCACCATCCACCTTCTTTCTCCCTTTTCTCATCCTTTCCCCAGCATCCTCCGTCCTCCTCTTCCTCCTCCCTCTCCTCTCAACACAATTTTCTTTTCCCTTTACCCACCATTCTACTGCTCCATCCCTCACCCCTTTCCTTCTTCCCCTTCTCCCCTCTCCCCCACCATCCCCTCTCCTCCTCTCCCACCTCCCCTCCTCTCTCACCCCCTTCTCACCCCCCCCCTTCTCGGCTGTATCGACTAGTGACAGCATCAAAGGGGAATATAAATTAGTGTGCCCTCAGGTAAGGGTCGGGAGCCCACGTACACCTTCACACCTTTCTACTGATACCTTTTGTCTCTAATTAAAGGTAACCTGTTAATGATATGGTCTTGCAGGTCCCTGGTGGTCTATGGTGGTCTCTGGTGGTCTCTGGTGTTCTATGGTGGTCTGTGGTGGTCTCTGGTGGTCTCTGGTGTTCTGGTGGTCTATGGTGGTCTCTGGTGGTCCCTGGTGGTCTATGGTGGTCTCTGGTGGTCCCTGGTAGAGTCTGGTGGTCCCTGGTGTCTTCTGGTGGTCTCTGGTGTTCTATGGTGGTCTATGGTGGTCTCTGGTGGTCCCTGGTAGAGTCTGTGGTCCTTGGTGGGCTATGGTGGTCTATAGGTCTCTTGGTGGCTATGGTGGTCTCTGGTGTCCTGGGGTCTATGGTGGTCCCTGGTAGAGTCTGGTGGTCCCTGGTGTTCTCTCTGGTGGTCTCTGGTGTTCTATGGTGGTCTATGGTGGTCTCTGGTGGTCCCTGGTAGAGTCTGGTGGTCCTTGGGCTATGGTGGTCTATGGTGCCCTTGTGGCTATGGTGGTCTCTGGTGGTCCCTGGTGGTCTATGTAGGTCCCTGGTAGAGTCTGGTGGTCCCTGGTGTTCCTGGGTGGTCTCTGGGTGGTCTATGGTGGTCTATGGTGGTCTCTGGTGGTCCCTGGTAGAGTCTGTGTCCTTGGTGGGCTATGGTGGTCTATGGTGGCCCTTGGTGGCCAGGTCTCTGTGGTCCCTGGGTCTATGGTCCTGGTAGAGTCTGGTGGTCCCTTGGTTTCAGGTCTCTTGGTGGTCTGTGGTGGTTTATAGGGTCTCTGGTGGTCCCTGGTGGTCTATGGTGGTGGTCCCTGGTAGAGTCTGGTGGTCCCTGGTGTTCTCTGGTGGTCTCTTGGTGTTCTATGGTGGTCTATGGTGTCTCTGGTGGTCCCTGGTAGAGTCTGGTGGTCCTGGTGGGCTATGGTGGTTTATGGTGGCCCTTGGTGGGCTATGGTGGTCTATGGTGGTCTCTGGTGGTCCCTGGTGGTCTATGGTGGTCTCTGGGTGGTCCCTAGGTCTATGGTCTCTGGTGGTCTCTGGTGGTCTATGGTCCTGGTGGTCCCTGGTGGTCTATGGTGGTCCCTGGTAGAGTCTGGTGGTCCTGGTAGGTCTGGTGGTCTCTGTGCCTTCTGGTGGTCTATGGTGGTCTCTGGTGGTCCCTGGTAGAGTCTGTGGTCCTTGGTGTTCTATGGTGGTCTCTGGTGGTCCCTGTAGAGTCTGGTGGTCCCTGGTGTTCTCTGGTGGTCTCTGGTGTTCTATGGTGGTCTATGGTGGTCTCTGGTGGTCCCTGGGTCTCTGGTGGTCCCTGGTAGAGTCTGGTGGTCCCTGGTAGAGTCTGGTGGTCTCTGGTGTCTTCTGGTGGTCTATGGTGGTCTCTGGTGGTCCCTGGTAGAGTCTGGTGGTCCTTGGTGTTCTATGGTGGTCTCTGGTGGTCCCTGGTAGAGTCTGGTGGTCCCTGGTGTTCTCTGGTGGTCTCTTGGTGTTCTATGGTGGTCTATGGTGGTCTCTGGTGGTCCCTGGTGGTCTCTCTGGTGGTCCCTGGAGAGTCTGGTGGTCCCTGTGTTCTCTGGTGGTCTATGTGTTCTATTGGTCTATGGTGGTCTCTGGTAGAGTCTGGTGGTCCTTGGTGGTGCTATGGTTATGGTGGCCCTTGGTGGCCATGGTGGTCTCTGGTGGTCCCTGGTGGTCTATGGTGGTCCCTGGTAGAGCCTGGTGGTCCCTGGTGTTCTCTGGTGGTCTCTGGTGTTCTCTTGGTGGTTCTGGTGGTCTCTGGTGTCCCTGGTAGAGTCTGGTGGTCCTTGTGTTCTATGGTGGTCTCTGTGGTCCCTGGTAGAGTCTGGTGGTCCCTGGTGTTCTCTGGTGGTCTCTGGTGTTCTATGGTGGTCTGGTGGTCTCTGGTGGTCCCTGGTGGTCTCTGTGGTCCCGGTAGAGTCTGGTGGTCCTTGGTTCTCTGGTGGTCTATGGTGTTCTATGGTGGTCTGTGGTCTCTGGTCCCTGGTAGAGTCTGGTGGTCCTTGGTGTTCTATGGTGGTCTCTTGTGGTCCCTGGTAGAGTCTGGTGGTCCCTGGTGTCTCTGGTGGTCTCTGGTGTTCTATGGTGGTCTATGTAGGTCTCTGGTGGTCCCTGGTGGTCTCTGGTGGTCCCTGGTAGAGTCTGGTGGTCCCTGGTGTTCTGCTGGTCTATGGTGTCTCTATGGTGGTCTATGGTGGTCTCTGGAGAGTCTGGTGGTCCTGGTGGGCGGTGGTTCATGGTGGCCCTTGGTGGGCTAGTGGTGGTCTCTGGTGGTCCTTAGGTCTATGGTGGTCCCTGGTAGAGTCTGGGGTCCCTGGTGTTCTCTGTGTCTCTGTGTTCTGTGGTCTATGGTGGTCTTGGTGGTCCTGGTAGAGTCTGGTGGTCCTTGGTGTTCTATGGTGGTCTCTGGTGGTCCCTGGTAGAGTCTGGTGGTCCTGGTGTTCTGGTGGTCTCTCTGGTGTTCTATGGTGGTCCATGGTGGTCTCTGGTGGTCCCTGGTCTCTTGTGGTCCCTGTAGTCTGGTGGTCCCTGGTAGAGTCTGGTGGTCTCTGGTGTTCCCTGGTGGTCTATGGTGGTCTATGGTGGTCTATGGTGGTCTCTGGTGGTCCCTGGTGAGTCTGGTGGTCCTGTGTTCTATGGTGGTCTCTGTCCCTGGTAGAGTCTGGGTGGTCCCTGGTGTTCTCTGGGTGGTCTCTGGTGTTCCATATGGTCTATGGTGGTCTCTTGTGTCCCTGGTGGTCTCTGGTGGTCCCTGGTAGAGTCTGGTGTCCTGGTGTTTCTGGTGGTCTCTGGTGTTCTATGGTGGTCTTGGTGGTCTTGGTGGTCCCTGGTAGAGTCTGGTGGTCCTTGGTGGGCTATGGTGGTCCATGGTGGCCTTTGGGGCTATGGTGGTCTCTGGTGGTCCCTGGTGGTCTATGGTGTCCCTGGAGAGTCTGGTGGTCCCTGGTGTTCTCTTGGTGGTCTCTGGTGTTTATGGTGGTTCCATGGTGGTCTCTGGTGGTCCCTAGAGTCTGGTGGTCCTTGTGGCCATGGTGGTCTACGGGCCTTGTGGGCTATGGTGGTCTATGGTGGTCCCTGGTGTTCTCTGGTGGTCCTGGTGTTCTATGGTGGTCTGTGGTGGTCTCTGTGTACCCCTGAGAGTCTGGTGGTCCTTGGTGGCTCATGGTGGTTCATGGTGGCCTTGTGGGCTGGTGGTGGTTCATGGTGGTCTCTGGTGGTCCCTGGTGGTCTATGGTGGCTCTGTGTCCCGGTAGAGTCCGGTGGTCCTGGTGGGCAGGTGGCCATGCAGGTCTCTGGTGGGCCATGGTGGTCTCTGGTGGTCCCTGGTGTTCTCTGGTGTTCTCTGGTGGTCCTGGTGGGCCATGGTGGTTTATGGTGGCCCTTGGTGGGCTATGGTGGTCTCCCAGGTCCCTGGTGGTTCATGGTGTCCCTGCAGAGTCTGGTGTCCCTGGTGTCTCTGGTGGTCTCTGGTGTTCTATGGTGGTCCAGGTCTCTGTGGTCCCTGGTAGAGTCTGGTGGTCCTTGGTGGTCTATGGTGGTTCATGCAGGCCCTTGGTGGCTATGGTGGTCTATGGTGGTCTCTGGTGGTCCCTGGTTCTATGGTGGTCCTGTATCTGGTGGTCTATGGTGGTCTCTGGTGGTCCCCGGTTCTGGTGGTCCTGGTAGAGTCTGGTGGTCCCTGGTAGAGTCTGGTGGTCTCCTTGGTGTCTCTGGTGGTCTATGGTGGTCTCTATGGTCCCTGGTAGAGTCTGGTGGTCCTGGTGTTCTATGGTGGTCTCTGGTGGTCCCTGTAGGTCTGGTTGGTCCCTGGTGTTCTTTGGTGGTCTATGGTGGTCTATGGTGGTCCCTGGTAGAGTCTGGTGGTCCTTGGTGTTCTATGGTGGTCTATGGTGTCTCTGGTGGTCTCTTGGTGTCTATGGTGTTCTGGTGGTCTCTGGTGGTCTCTCTGGTGGTCCCTGGTGGTCTCTGGTGGTCCCTGGTAGAGTCTGGTGGTCTGGTGTTCTATGGTGGTCCCTGGTGGTCTGGTAGGTCTGGTGGTCCCTGGTGTTCTCTGGTGGTCTCTGGTGTTCTATGGTGGTCTATGGTGGTCTATGGTGGTCCCTGGTAGAGTCTGGGGTGGTCCTGGTGGTCTATGGTTCCTGTTGGTCTCTGGTACCTGGTGTTCCCATGGTGGTCTACAGGTCTTGGTGGTCTCTGGTGGTCCCTGGTGGTCTCTGGTGGTCCCTGGTAGAGTCTGGTGGTCCCTGGTGTTCTCTGGTGGTCTCTGGTGTTCTATGGTGGTCTATGGTGGTCTCTGTGGTCCCCAGAGTCTGGTGGTCCCAGGTCTATGGTGGTCTATGGTGCCTTGGTGGCCATGGTGGTCTCTGGTGGTCCCTGGTGGTCTATGGTGTCCCTGGTAGAGTCTGGTGGTCCCTGGTGTTCTCTGGGGTCTCTGGTGGTCTATGGTGGTCTATGGTGGTCTCTGGTGGTCCCTGGTAGAGTCTGGTGGTCCTTGGTGGTCTATGGTGGTTCATGGTGGCCCTTGTGGCTATGGTGGTCCCTGGTGGTCCGGTTGTGCCTGGTAGTCTGTGGTCCCTGGTGTTCTCTGGTGGTCTATGGTGGTCTTGTGGTCTCTGGTGGTCCTGGTGGTCTTGGTGGTCCTTGGTGGTCTATGGTGTTCCTGGTGGCCCTGGTGCTATGGTGGTCTGCATGGTCTCTGGTGGTCCCTTGGTGGTCTCATGGTGGTCTCTGGTGGTCCCTGGTGGTCTATGGTGGTCTCCTGGTGGTCTCTGGTGGTCTGAGGTCTCTGCTGGTCCCTGGTGGTCTATGTGTCCCCAGAGTCTGGTGGTCCCTGGTAGAGTCTGGTGGTCTCTGGTGTTCTCTGGTGGTCTATGGTGGTCTCTGTGGTCCCTGGTAGAGCCCTGGTGGCCTTGGTGTTCTATGGTGGTCTCTGGTGGTCCCTGGTAGAGTCTGGTGGTCCTGTGGGCTATGGTGTTCATGCAGGCCCTTGGTGGTCTATGGTCCCTGGTGGTCTATGGTGACCCTTGGTGGTATATGGTGGTCCTTGTGTTCATGGTGGTCCCTGTGGTCCTTGGGTGTCTCTTGGTGGTCCTGGTGGTCTATGGTGGTTCCTGTGTCCTTGGTGGTCCCTGTGGTCCTGGTGGTCCCTGTTGGTCTCTTGGTGGTCCCTGGGTCTATGGTGTCCTTGGAGTCTGGTGGTCCTTGGTGGTCCTTGGGGTCTATGGTGGTCCTGGTGGTCCTTGGTCCCTTGGTGGTCTATGGTGGTCCTTGGTGGTCTGTGGTGGTCCTTGGTGATCTGTGGTGGTCCCTCAGGTCTGTGGTGACCCCTGGGGGCATGGTGGTCCTGGTGGTCTGTGGTGGTCCCTGGTGGTCTATGGTGGTCTCTGGTGGGGTATGGTGGTCCTTGGTGATCTGTGGTGGTCCCTTGTGGTCTATGGTGATCTCTGGTGGTCTATGGTGGTCCTGGTGGTCTGTGGTGGTCTCTTGGTGGTCTATGGTGGTCTCTGTGGTCTATGGTGGTCCTTGGTGGTCTGTGGGTTCCTTGTGGTCTGTGGTGATCTCTGTGGGTATGGTGGTCCTGGTGATCTGTGGTGGTCCCTTGTGGTCTATGGTGACTCTGGTGGGTATGGTGGTCCTTGGTGACCGGTGGTGGTCCCTGGTGATCTGTGGTGATCTCTGGTGGTCTATGGTGGTCCTTGGTGATCTGTGGTGGTCCCTGTGGTCTGTGGTCCCTGGTGGTCTGTGGTGGTCCCTGGGTCTGTGGTGGTCCTTTGTGATCTGTGGTGGTTCCCCTGGTGGTCTATGGTGGTCCCTAGGTCTATGGTGATCTCTGGTGGTCTGCAGATCTCTGGTGGGGTATGGTGGTCCTTGGTGATCTGTGTGGTCTATGGTGGTCTCTGGTATGGTGGTCCTTGATCTGTGGTGGTCCCTTGTGGTCTGTGGTGACCCCTGGTCTATGGTGGTCCTTGGTGGTCTATGGTGGTCCCTGGTGTCTATGGTGGTCCCTGGTGGTCTATGGTGGTCTGTGGTGGTCCCTGGGTGGTCCATGGTGGTCCTGGTAATCTGTGGTGGTCCTTGTGGTCTGCAGGTCCTTGATCAATGGTTGTCCCTGATGGTCCCTAATAGTCCCTGGTAGTCCCTAGTGGTCCCTTAATCACCTAACGCTAATCCTCGTCTCATCAAGGTTAATCTGTTCCCTCTACAGCCTAAACTCCTTGTCATCTGTATGCTAATGGGGCAGGAGGAGGGAGGAGGAGGAGGAGGAGGAGGAGGGGGAGAGGAGGAGGAGGAGGGAGGAGGAGGAGGGGAGGGAGGAGGAGGAGGAGGGAGGAGGAGGAGGGAGGAGGAGGGAGGAGGGGAGGAGGAGGAGGAGGGAGGAGGGGAGGAGGAGGAGGAGGAGGAGGGAGGAGGAGGAGGAGGAGGGAGAGGAGAGGGAGGAGGAGGAGGGGGAAGAGGAAGCTAGGTGTGGAGGAGGAGGGAAGGAAAGGTTATAGGCTTGGAGGAGGAAGAGGAAAAATTGGGTAGGAGGAGGAGAAGACAGAGAAGAGGTGAGAGGCTGGGAGTAGAGAGAGGGAGAGAGACAAGAGGGGGAGGAGCTGAGGGAGGGAGGGAGGGAGGAGGGAGTAGGGTGGGAGGCTAGGAATGAGAGGAGGAAGAGGAAGAGGAAGAGAGACAAGAGAGGAGGAAAGGTGGAAGGCTGTGGTCATTTTGGTCTTCCTCCTCATCCAATCTTTTAGCTATTTATTCCACCTCTCTCCACAGACACCGGCCCCTGTGTGTTTGTCTATGTGGATTAGTCAGTGCCTGTCTATCTATCCTGTCTGTCTGTGTGTGTCCGTCTGTCTGTCTGTGTGTCCGTCTGTCTGTCTATGTGTCCGTGTCTGTTCGTTGTGTCCGTCTGTCTATCCTGTCTGTGTGTCCGTCTGTCTATTGTCTGTGTGTGTCCGTCTGTCATCCTGTCTGTGTGTCCGTCTGTCTGTGTGTCCGTCTGTCTTCCTGTCTGTGTGTCCGTCTGTCTGTCTGTGTCCGTCTGTCTGTGTGTCCGTCTGTCTGTGTGTCCGTCTGTCTATCCTGTCTGTGTGTCCGTCTGTCTGTCTGTGTGTCCGTCTGTCTGTGTGTCCGGTTCGTTCGTGTCTCGTCTGTCTTCTGTCTGTGTGTCCGTCTGTCTGTCTGTGTGTCCGTCTTCGTCTGTGTGTCCGTCTGTCTGTGTGTCCGTCTGTCTATCCTGTCTGTGTGTGTCCTGTCTGTCTGTGTGTCCGTCTGTCTGTCTTATTTCGCCATTACTCTATCATAAACAAGAAGGATTATTTTTTGTTTAATTTGACAAAGTGAATTAACTCGTGACTTTACCTTCCTGTGTTGCGTTATACAGGGGTCAAAGGTCAAGGTCACCTGGTCAATCCCCGGTTAATTAGGACAGCACAGGTAGAATATTACGATGTGTGTTAACTGGGTCACGTGAATATTTGCTAGTGTACATGATGATCTATTGAGGGGAGTATGTACACATGTTTTTACGTACATGGATAATTATACACACACACACACACACACACACACACACACACACACACACACACACACACCAAAGAACAACTCGTAAGCTGCGTTAGGGGGGAAAGCGGCGTATCTTGGGTGGTCCAGGGGTGCAGCGATAGGGCCAGAAGCGTCGCCGGGTTAAAGTTCTTCAGTCAGTCAGTCAGTCAGTCATCAGCTGTCAGTCTCAGTCAGACAGTCAGTCAGTCAGTCAGTCAGTCAGTCAGTCAGACAGTTATCATCACCATCATCACATCATCATTATCATTTATTATCATCTTCATCATAATCACCAATATAATCCGACCTTCTCCTCTTCCTCCTCCTCCAGTTCCTCTTCCTCCAGTTCCTCCTCCTCCAGTTCCTCCTCCAGTTCATCACCACCCTCCTCACCATCGCCTCATTACCCGCAAGTGTTGGCCCAGGGTTCTCCAGGGAGGGACCGTAGTAGATAGTTTTCACCAAATATGATGCAAATCGCTGCTGAAATTGGGCTGGTCGGGCAAGTGATGGGGCGAGTGAAGAAAAATCAACACCTCGGGCCAGACTGGGAGCCAATTTGATGAGGTTTTATGAGACGGCGGGTTCATGTTTAATGGTCTGGCTTATACCTACCTTACCTGCCTACCCTAACTACCTACCCCACCTCTCTCTGTATATTTCTATCTCGCTGTTCGTCTCATTCTCTACTCTTTCTTTCTCTCTCTATTTCTCTGTATCTCTCTCTTCCTTCCTCTCCACTTTTCTCTTGTCACCACTCACCTTTCCTACCTTCCTTCCTTCCTTCCTTCCTTCCTTCCTTCCTTCCTTCCTTCCTTCCTTCCTTCCTTCCTTCCACCTATGACACAACATAACATAAACTGACCGTGATTAACTTATCGTTTCGCTGTAAAATATCACCATGACAAATCACCCTTACCCATTGAACAAGCTTACTACCACACGCACCATTAACTCTCTCTATTAACACATTAACTCTCTCTATTAACACCATTAACTCTCTATTAGCACCATTAACTCTCCTTAACACCATTAACTCTCTTTATTAACACCATTAACTCTCTATTAACACCATTAACCTCTATTAACACCATTAACTCTCTATTAACACCATTAACTCTATTAACATCATTAACTCTCTATTAACACCATTAACTCCTCTCTATTAACACCATTAACTCTCCTATTAACACCATTAACCCTCTCTATTAACACCATTAACTCTCTATTAACACCATTAACTCTCCATATTAACACCATTAACTCTCTCTTAACACCATTAACTCTCTCTATTAACACCATTTACGCTCTATTAGCACCATTAACTCTCTCTATTAACACCATTAACTCTCTCTATTAACACCATTAACTCTCTATTAACACCATTAACTCTTTCTATTAACACCATTAACTCTCTCTATTAACACCATTAACTCTCTATTAACACCATTAACTCTGTCTATTAACACCATTAACTCTCTTTAAACCATTAACTCTCTTAACACCATTAACTCTCTATTAACACCATTAACTCTTTCTATTAACACCATTAACTCTCTTATTAACTCTACCATTAACTCTCTATTAACACCATTAACTTCTATTAACACCATTAACTCTCTCTATTAACACCATTAACTCTCTCTATTAACAACATTAACTCTCCCTATTAACATCATTAACTCTCTTTAACACCATTAACTCTCTCTATTAACACCTATAAGATGATGTTAACCAGATTATACTTATTGTTTCACTAATTGCTGGAGGTAAATGTACATATCAGGTGACACTAAGAGAGTTCAGTGACTTACATGGTGGGTCGTCTTGGCATTGTTACATGGGTGGGTCAGTCTTGGCATTGTTACATGGGTGGGTCGTCTTGGCATTGTTACATGGGTGGGTCAGTCTTGGCATTGTTACATGGGTGGGTCAGTCTTGGCATTGTTACTACGGTGGGTCAGTCTTGGCATTGTTACATGGGTGGGCAGTCTTGGCATTGTTATTGGGGGTCAGTTTGGCATTGTTACATGGGTGGGTCGTCTTGTATTGTTACATGGGTGGGTCAGTCTTGGCACTGTTACATGGGTGGGGTCAGTCTTGGCATTGTTACATGGGTGGGTCAGTCTTGGCATTGTTACATGGGTGGGTCAGTCTTGGCATTGTTACATGGGTGGGTCAGTCTTAGGCATTGTTACATGGGTGTGTCGTCTTGGCACTGTTACATGGGTGGGTCAGTCTTGGCATTGTTACATGGTGGATCAGTCTTGGCAGTGTTACATGGGTGGGCTGCCTGGCATTGTTACATGGGTGGGTCAGTCTTGGCATTGTTACATGGCTGGGTGAGTCTTGGCATTGTTACATGGTGGGTGTCTTGGCAGTGTTACATGGTGGGTCAGTCTTGGCAGTGTTACATGGTGGGTCAGTCTTTACAGTGTTACATGGTGGGTCAGTCTTGGCAGTGTTACATGGGTGGGTCAGTCTTGGCACTGTTACATGGGTGGGTCAGTCTTGCACTGTTACATGGGTGGGTCAGTCTTGGCATTGTTACATGGTGGGTCAGTCTTGGCATTGTTTCATGGGTGGGTCAGTCTTGGCACTGTTACATGGGTGGGTCAGTCTTGGCACTGTTACATGGGTGGGTCACTCTGGCAGTGTTATATGGGGGTCACTCTTGGCAGTGTTACATGGGTGGGTCAGTCTGGCACTGTTACATGGGTGGGCAGTCTTGGCATTGTTACATGGGTGGGTCAGTCTTGGCACTGTCAGGTGGGTCACTCTTGGCAGTGTTACATGGGTGGGTCAGTCTTGGCATTGTTACATGGGTGGCAGTCTTGGCACTGTTACATGGGTGGGTCACTCTTGGCAGTGTTACATGGGTGGGTCAGTCTTGGCATTGTTACATGGGTGGGTCACTCTTGGCATTGTTACATGGGTGGGTCAGTCTTGGCATTACAAAACAAAACGAACTTCACACACGAATGAAAGAAGAAAGAAATAAAGAAAGAAGAAAAATAAGAAAGGTTCCCACAACTAATGTAATAAGTGATGAAAATAAGTGATGAAAATGGGTGATGAAAATGGGGAGGGCGGTGTTCATTAGTGGTCCCATTAACCTACCTCTCACAATTTTTTACCGTAATGGGGACGGGAGACACTCTATCTCTTCCTATCTCTTACCCGGGGCTTCATCTCTCCTCCGTCTCTATCCTTGACTCTGCCAAATGGTGAGAGATGTTCGGTTAGTCTCTCTGTCTCTTTCGCCTGTTTGTCTCTGTCTATGTCTGTCTCTTTTGTCTGTTTGCCTGTCTCTTTTACTCTCGTCTGTCTGTGTGTCTCCAGTCTGTCTCTTTATCTCTTAGTCTCTCTGTCACAACACACACACACACACACACACACACACACACACACACACACACTATTAAATTACTATCAATAAACCGAATACACTACTAATTACTATTATTTTACTATCGAAGGATCTACTACTACTACTACTACTACTACTACTACTACTACTACTACTACTACTACCTATCGCTGTATACAGGTGTGTGAAAGAGTACCTCTGATTATTACGTCACACAGGTAAGATTAACAGTGCTACCGATGTGTGTGTGTGTGTGTGTGTGTGTGTGTGTGTGTGTGTGTGTGTGTGTGTGTGTGTGTGTGTGTGTGTGTGTGTGTGTGTGTGTGTGTGTGTGTGTGTGTGTGTGTGTGTGTGTGTAATGATAATAATAATAATAATAATAATAACGGTTTATTGAAAGAGCTTAGCCAGAAGGCTGAAAATATACAGTTACATATTTGGGGAATGGGTTAGAATTACAAATAATATATAAAATATGAGGACACAAATAAGACATATAATAACTAGATGGGAAAAGCTCAAACTACAGTTCATTTCAACATAGTGACAGTGCAAGGAGTAGTGTTTACTGGGAGTGAATACACTGATTTATTAAAGTTATTGGATAATTTTTACAATGGTTGGGACTGGGCTGTTTTTATAGCGATCAGTTCGTGCACGTATGGGCTGGATGCGGTTGTGGTGTCGAACAGCAATTCTCGGACTAGGGATCTCAGGTGGTAGTAGGAGCCGGTGTCGGGGATGGTGTAGAAACTTCTTACCAAATTTGCAGATGAGGTCGTGGTGATGGTCAGTGAGAGTCGAAAGGGTCAGTGTGTTTCTTGATAGGAAGGAGAATAATCTTGCATGCCCTCTTTTGCACTTTTTCTAGGTGTTTACGTTGTGGCATTTAGGGAGGAAGACCAGGTGGGGAGGCATAGGTGAGCTTGGTATGAATGTTGTGTAAACACTGAGAAGCTCGTGTAAGGAACTCCGAGGACTTGAGTCGGCGTAGGAGGTGGAGACGGAAACTGGAGGATTTGATAACTTCACTGACGTGTGGTTTCCAATTGTTTGTTGTCTATGGTGACGCCGAGGAGCTTCGTGGAATCTACAACCTGGGTGTGTTCGGACCTTGAGTAATGGAAGGAGGTGGGACAATGTCGGAGGAGAGGTTGATGATGACCATGGTCTTGGTATGGTTGATGGTGACATGGTTGTTGGTGGCCCAGTTTGGAGACTGTTCAATACATCCTGAAGGGCGGTATAGTTAGGGAAGCAGAATTGTTGACGCTGATCCCAATGGTGGAGTCGTCGACATATTTCCAGCGAGCAGGGGTTCTCTTAGGGCATCATTGATGAGCATAAGGAAGCAGAGTGGTCCCATCTTGGTGCCTTGGGGACGCCACAGGTGAGTGACTGAAGGTGGAGACAGCCCCTCGGAAGCGTACAGCTTGGCGTCGGTCACTGAGGAAGTCTGTAAGCCATGGTATAAGACTCTCGAAGCCCGAGGTCAATAGCTTTGTTGATGATTATATTGTGGTCGACTAGGTCGAACGCTTTAGTGAAATCAATGAAGGCGACAGCTACAGACGTTTTCGTTTCTCCGAGATGGCGGTATATGTAATCGAAAGCTGACAAGACAGTGAGTGGTGGAGGAAGTTTTCATGTTGCCAAATGAGGTTGACTCCTGCAATATCAGCATAAGCCCAGTCAGACACAAAACTTTCACAGATTAGGCTGGGTATTGGGGTGATTGCAAGTAGGTCGTAGCTGATTTAGGATTGTGGGCTGGTTGACTTGGGCACTGGTGATACATAAGAGGTCTTCCAGTCAGCTGGGCATCTGGCTTGACTGAGAGAAGCATTGATGATGGAGCAGAGGGTGTGTGTGTGTGTGTGTGTGTGTGTGTGTGTGTGTGTGTGTGTGTGTGTGTGTGTGTGTGTGTGTGTGTGTGTGTGTGTGTGTGTGTGTGTGAGTGAAAGGGGGGGACTGATAGGAAAACAATGTATATATCTATGTATGTATGTATGTATGTATACAGTTCATACATACACATCTCAATATACGTCCATACAATAGCTTCCGTGGTCCTCCTCTTTTCTGCTACACTATAATGTTTTTTGCTTTGTTTTTCATTATTCTGTTGTTCCCTTTAATCCTCTTGTCTATTGTTCCTCCTCTCTACCTCCCCTACCCTCTCTTTCCTCCTTACCTTTCCTCCCTTACCTTTCCTCCCTTACCTCCTTATTCTAAACAAGCCGTATAATACTCTTCTGTCTCTCTGTCTCTCTATATCTTTCTCATTGTCTTTCTTTCTCTCTCTCTCCTTTTCTTTCTTTGTCATTATCGCTTTCTCTCATTCAATATATATCACACCAGTAGTTTTATTTCTATATATCTAAGTGAGAGAGAGAGAGAGAGAATAAATCTGGTGAACACTCAGGTACCCCAAAGTAAACACAGAAGTGACCTTGAGAGGACGTGATGCTAGACTAGGGTGCTGTGGCCTTCACCTTCGGGGGGACGTGATGCTAGACTAGGTGCTGTGGCCTTCACCTGGGGGGGACGTGATGCTAGACTAGGGTGCTGTGGCCTTCACCTTCGGGGGGACGTGATGCTAGACTAGGGTGCTGTGGCCTTCACCTTCGGGGACTGATGCTAGACTAGGGTGCTGTAGCCTTCACCTTGGGGGGGACGTGATGCTAGACTAGGGTGCTGTGGCCTTCACCTGGGGGGACGTGATGCTAGACTAGGTGCTGTGGCCTTCACCTGGGGGGACGTGATGCTAGACTAGGGTGCTGTAGCCTTCACCTTGGGGGGGGACGTGATGCTGAACTAGGGTGCTGTGGCCTTCACCTGGGGGGACGTGATGCTAGACTAGGGTGCTGTGGCCTTCACCTTCGGGACGATGCTAGACTAGGGTGCTGTGGCCTTCACCTTGGGGGGGACGTGATGCTAGACTAGGGTGCTGTAGCCTTCACCTTGGGGGGACGTGATGCTAGACTAGGGTGCTGTGGCCTTCACCTTGGGGGACGTATGAACTAGGGTGCTGTGGCCTTCCCTGGGGGGGACGTGATGCTAGACTAGGGTGCTGTGGCCTTCACCTGGGGGACGTGATGCTGGACTAGGGTGCTGTGGCCTTCACCTGGGGGCGTGATGCTAACTGGGGTGCTGTGGCCTTCACCTGGGGGGGACGTGCTAGACTAGGGTGCTGTGGCCTTCACCTGGGGGACGTGATGCTAGACTAGGGCTGTGGCCTTCACCTGGGGGGACGTGATGCTAGACTAGGGTGCTGTAGCCTTCACCTGGGGGGACGTGATGCTAGACTAGGGTGCTGTGGCCTTCACCTGGGGGGACGTGATGCTAGACTAGGGTGCTGTGGCCTTCACCTGGGGGGACGTGATGCTAGACTAGGGTGCTGTGGCCTTCACCTGGGGGGACGTGATGCTGCTGGGCAGGGTGCTGTGGCCTTCACCTGGGGGACGTGATGCTAGACTAGGGTGCTGTGGCCTTCACCTGGGGGGGACGTGATGCTAGACTAGGGTGCTGTGGCCTTCACCTGGGGGGACGTGATGCTGAACTAGGGTGCTGTGGCCTTCACCTGGGGGGACGTGATGCTAGACTAGGGTGCTGTGGCCTTCACCTGGGGGGGGGGACGTGATGCTAGACTAGGGTGCTGTGGCCTTCACCTGGGGGGGACGTGATGCTAGACTAGGGTGCTGTGGCCTTCACCTGGGGGACGTGATGCTAGACTAGGGTGCTGTGGCCTTCACCTGGGGGGACGTGATGCTAGACTAGGGTGCTGTGGCCTTCACCTGGGGGGACGTGATGCTAGACTAGGTGCTGTGGCCTTCACCTGGGGGGGACGTGATGCTAGACTAGGGTGCTGTGGCCTTCACCTGGGGGGGGACGTGATGCTAGACTAGGGTGCTGTGGCCTTCACCTGGGGGGGGGGTGATGCTAGACAGGGTGCTGTGGCCTTCACCTGGGGGGACGTGATGCTAGACTAGGGTGCTGTGGCCTTCACCTGGGGGGGACGTGATGCTAGACTAGGGTGCTGTGGCCTTCACCTGGGGGGGGGGGGACGTGATGCTAGACTAGGGTGCTGTAGCCTTCACCTGGGGGGGACGTGATGCTAGACTAGGGGTGCTGTGGCCTCACCTGGGGGGACGTGATGCTAGACTAGGGTGCTGTGGCCTTCACCTGGGGACGTGATGCTAGACTAGGGTGCTGTGGCCTTCACCTGGGGGGACGATGCTAGACTAGGGTGCTGTAGCCTTCACCTGGGGGGGGACGTGCTAGACTAGGGTGCTGTGGCCTTCACCTGGGGGGACGTGATGCTAGACTAGGTGCTGTAGCCTTCACCTGGGGGACGTGATGCTAGACTAGGGTGCTGTGGCCTTCACCTGGGGGACGTGATGCTAGACTAGGGTGCTGTGGCCTCACCTGGGGGGACGTGATGCTAGACTAGGGTGCTGTGGCCTTCACCTGGGGACGTGATGCTAGACTAGGGTGCTGTGGCCTTCACCTGGGGGGACGTGATGCTAGACTAGGGTGCTGTGGCCTTCACCTGGGGGACGTGATGCTAGACTAGGTGCTGTGGCCTCACCTGGGGGGACGGATGCTAGACTAGGGTGCTGTGGCCTTCACCTGGGGGACGTGATGCTAGACTAGGTGCTGTGGCCTTCACCTGGGGGACGTGATGCTAGACTAGGGTGCTGTGGCCTTCACCTGGGGGGACGTGATGCTAGACTAGGGTGCTGTGGCCTTCACCTGGGGGACGTGATGCTAGACTAGGGTGCTGTGGCCTTCACCTGGGGGACGTGATGCTAGGGTGCTGTGGCTCACCTGGGACGTGATGCTAGACTAGGTGCTGTAGCCTCACCTGGGGGGACGGATGCTAGACTAGGGTGCTGTGGCCTTCACCTGGGGGACGTGATGCTAGACTAGGGTGCTGTGGCCTTCACCTGGGGGGACGATGCTAGACTAGGGGTGTGTGCCTTCACCTGGGGACGATGCTAGACTGGGTTTTCACTGGGTCCAGGTAACGTCGGCCAGCTCTTGATATAAGGTAGTGTTAATGTGAGAGCTTAATAACTTTTCAGTCCCTCCTCCTTCCTCCTTCCCCCTTCCTCCTCCCCTTCCCTCCCCTCTCTCCCTCCCTCCACCCTTCCTCCCTCCCTCCTTCCTTCCCTCCCTCCCCTTCCTCCTCCCCTCTTTCCCTCCCTCCACCCTTCCTCCTCCCCTCCCTCCTCCCTCTCTCCCCCCTTCCTCCCCCTTCCTCCCTCCCCTTCCCTCCCTCCACCTTCCCTCCCCCTCCCTTCTTTCCCCCTCCCCTCCCCCCTCCCTCCTTCCTTCCCTCCTTCCCCCTTCCCTCCCTCCTCCTTTCACTTCATACCGGTTCGCCATCATCTCTCTCTCTCTACCCCTTCAATTAACTCCTCCCTCCCTCCTCCTCCCTCCTTCACTTCATACCGGTTCGCCATCATCTCTCTCTCTACCCTCTTAATTAACTCTTCCTCTTTACTTACCTCTCAACCTTAATTCCTCTCCTCTCTCCTACCTCCCTTCATTTCTACTCTCACCACCCTTCCTCTTTCCTCCTCCTCCTTCCCTCCTCCTCCTTCCCCCTCCTCCTCCTTCCCTCATCATCATCATTTTTCCTTCACCCCTTTCCTACCTCCATCCCACTTCTCCTTCTCCTCTACTAAATCCTTCTTCCTCTCCTTCCTTTCCTTTTCCTTTATCGTCCTCCATACCTCCTCTTCATCAACCTTCTCTCCTCTTCTTTGTCTCTTCCACCCTCTTCTTCCTCCCCCCTTCTCTCTCTCTCTCTCTCTCCTCTCTTTCAAAACTATTCCCATCCCTTCAACTTTCCCTCCTTCTGAATCATTCCTTTCTACTCCTTCCTCTTCCATCCATCTTACCCCCCCTTCTTCTCCATCCCTTCTTCTTTCCTCTACTCCCTCCCTTTAACCCTTCCTCCTCCACCCCTTTCCTCCTCTTCCTCCTGCACCCCTGTTCCCTCCTCTTCCTCTGTGATGGTGACAGCAACACCACACGTCTCACCACAAGCAACACAGGAAAGCCATTTGCGTTTCGTGTCGGGCATGACAGAGAGAAACGGAGAACCTGTCAAGATCCTCTTCCTCTCTCTCTTCCTCTCTTCCCCCATCTCCTCTTCCCCCATCTCCCTCTTCCCCCCATCTCCTCTCTCTGTCTCCTTCTCTGTATCTGTTGTCAAGCTGTCAAGACCCTCTCCTCTTCCTCCTTCCCTCTCTCTCCCACCCACCCTCTCTACTTCACCCTCCTCCCACCCATCCATCCACCTCCCTCTCTCTCTCTCTAATTCTCTGTCTTATCTGTCGTCAAGCTGCAAGCCTCGCACACAAGCTTGTCAAGTTTAAGGTAAGAACTTTTGTAGGTGGAGGAGGAGGGTTCAGATTCTGCCTCTTGTAGTGTTGAGTGCAGTTACCTGCGGTTCGAATCCCTGGTGTATGTCAGTGTGAAAAAGTACTCTCTCTCCCAGTATCCAAACTTTCACTCCCTCTAAATGCTTACAAACCTCTCCATCCCCTCTCTTTATTCCCTCTCCTCTTCCTCACACTCTCATCCTCTTTACATTCTTCCACTCCCCATTTTTTCATGTCTCTCTTATTCCCTTGTACATTGTGTTTCTTTGCTGCTTCTAGTGAGGATTTAAGGGTCTTGTTGTTGTTGTAGTATTAGTTTCTTTCATATTTTTTTTTTTTATTTCTTCTCTCATTCATCTTCTTTCTTTTCCTATTCTTCTTCCCTTATCTCCTTCCTCCTACTTCAGTTCTTTATCTTCTTCCTTCTCTCATATGGGTTATTTCGTGAGGCCTCCACTTATCCTCACTTCCTCCCCTCTCCTTACCTCCTCACCTCCTTCTCTCCTTCTCTTACCTCCTTACCTCCTCTTCTCTCCTCTCCAGCCATAACTGCAAGGTCAGCTGTGATCATCTTTCTCTCTCTCACCATTTCTCCCTAAATCTCTCCCCCCACCCTCCCCCTCACCCTCCCTCACCCCCTCCCCTCACCCCTCCCTCACCCCTCTCCCTGCCCCTCCCCCTGCCCCTCTCCTCACTCTCTCACAGGCCCTCCAAACACCAGTATTTCAAACTCTGAAACTCAATATCTCTCTCTCTCTCTCTCTCTCTCTCTCTCTCTCTCTCTCTCTCTTCTCTCTCTCTCTCCCCTGTTGGTCCCTGATTGGTGGGTCGAAGAGAGAGAGAGAGAGAGAGCACTACATACATCTTATTGATTTATGGAAGGATAGATAGATAGATAGATAGATAGACAGATAGATGATATATAATGAGGTAAAACAATAGAGAGTGAGGAAAGGTATTTGAAAACACTACACTAATACTGTACAGTTATTGGTACCTGAGAACTGCCTTCACCCACACCAGGAGATAGAGATAGATTGAGAGAGGGAGCAAAAGTTAAATTCTACTCCTATCATTGTGTTTTCTCACACATCTTCTCTCTCTATTTTTTCTCTCTCTCTTTGCTCTCCTCCTCCTCCCTCCTCCCTCCCTCTCTCCCTCCCTTTCTCTCTCCCTCCTCCCTCCTCCCTCCCTCCCTCTCCCTCCCCTCCCTCCCTCCCTCTCCCTTTCTCTCTCCTCTCTCTCCCTCCCTCCTCCCTCCCCTCCCTCCTCCCTCCCCTCCCTCCCCCTCCCTCCTCCTCCCTCCTCTCCACTCCCTCTCCCTCTCTCTCTTCCCTCCCTCCTCCCCTCCCTCCCCTCCCTCTCTCTCTCCTCCTTTTCTCTCTCCCTCTCTCTCTCTCCCTCCTCCCTCCCCTCTCCTCCCTCCCCTCTCTCTCTCCTCCCTCTCTCCCCTCTCCCCTCTCCCCTCTCTCCTCTCTCTCCCTCTCTCCCTCCCCTCCTCCCTCCCTCCCCCTCCCTCCTCCCTCCTCTCTCTCTCTCTCTCCTTTCCCTCCCCTCCTCCTCCCTCCTCCCTCCTCCCTCCCTCTCTCTCTCCCTCCCTTTCTCTCCCTCCCTTCTCTCTCCCTCTCTCTCTCTCCCTCCCTCCCTCCCTCCCTCCCTCCCTCCTCCCTCCTCCCTCCCTCCCTCCCCTCCCTCTCTCTCTCCCCTCCCTCCCTTTCTCTCTCCCCTCTCTCTCTCTCTCCCTCCTCCCTCCCTCCCTCTCCCCTCCCCTCCCTCCTCCCCTCCCTCCCCTCCCCTCTCTCTCTCCCTCCCTCTCCCCTCTCCCCTCTCTCCCCTCTCTCCCTCTCTCTCTCCCTCTCCCTCCCTCCTCCTCCCCTCTCTCCCCTCCTCTCCCTCTCCCTCCCCTCTCTCCTCTCCCCTCTCTCCCCTCTCTCCCTCTCTCTCTCTCTCCTCTCTCTTCTCCCCTCCCTCCCTCCCTCCCCCCTCCCTCCTCCCTCTCTCTCTCTCTCCCTCCTCCTCCCTCCTCCCTCTCTCCCTCCCTCCCTCCCTCTCTCCCTCCTCTCCCTGGTCCACATCTCCATCACCCTCCATGGCCAGCAGGTTGCCTCCTTCGTGTATCATCTGTCTGATTCTCACACAGCCCCTGTGTTGCCTGCGGGGAGGGGCAGGGAGAGTGAGGAGGATGAGGGAAATGGGAGGATAAGGTATAATGAGTGAGGGAGAGGATTGACGAGGGAGATGGAGGAGGGTGAGGCAGGAAGGTGAGGGAGAACTATGGACGTGGGTTTAGCAGATTATTGAAGTATCAGCGTATGGGAGAGAGGGGAGTGGGTGGAGATAATGAGGGAGAGAGAAAAGAAGGGTTGAGACGAATAGGGGGATGGAGGGAGAGAGAGAGAGAGAGAAGGGAGGCACCGTTAGACAAATAAAAAAATAAAAAAATACAATGCATACAGAAACGATACACACTCTTATAATTATGTATCCTACAGCAAGAACTTACAGTGTATTACAGCAAACGAAACACAAGATTATTATTATTTACAAATCTAAATAAAAATACGAAAAAGTTACAACAGATTTATGAAATATTGCCAGTAATAGAATATGTTCGACTGTCATTTGTTAATTAATGGATATATTCGATGTATATGTTTTCATTGTATATATTTTAGATTTATATATTTAGTTTTCCCCACATTTAGTTTCCTCTCTCATGTTATATATATATAGTATGGAAGATGTTGTAATTTGCTGTGATGGGGGCATTAACTATCCCCTGATTGTCTGTCTGTCTTTCCATCGTCTGTCCACATCATTATCGACTCATAAAGTTGTCTATTTATAACTTGTATTGCACGCCTTCAAACACAAGTCATTACATAATTACACCGAATAACAGTCCTTACCTTCCAATTAACCTCTTCCCCTCCCGTACCCTCACTCTCACACAGGTAACTCTCTCTCTCTCTGGGTGATTAGCCATTCAGGTAAGGACTTCGGTGTTGCTGTGATTAGTCAGGTAATTTCCCACGTAATGGCTTGGAACTTTGTGTGTACCCAGACCTACCTACCTGCCTAGCCTACCTGCACGATGGTGATTAGTTCTGTTGGACCCCAGTTCTAGTAGACCGCAGTTCTAGTAGGCCCCAGATCTTCAGTGGGTCATGCTTCTATAGGCCCCAGTTTTAAGAGGTCCCCAATACTAGTTGACTCCAGTTCTTATAGGTTCTACTTCTAGTAGGCCCCAGTTCTAGTAGGCCCCAGCTCTTGTAGGCCCCAGTTCTCCAGGGACCCACCCTAACCTAACCTAACCTAACCTGACCTAACCTGACCTAACCTAACCTAACCTAACCTAACCTGACCTGACCTGACCTGACCTAACCTAACCTGACCTGACCTAACCTAACTTGACCTAACCTAACCTAACCTGACCTGACCTGACCTGACCTGACCTGACCTGACCTGACCTAACCTGACCTGACCTGACCTAACCTGACCTGACCTGACCATCATATATCCTTAATCTGCAGTCGTAATGGACCCCGGAGTCTCATGACTTTCAACTAATTGATTAAGGATCTACTAGGACTGGGATCTACTAGGACTGGGGTCTACTAGGACTGGGGTCTATTTACGACTGGGGTCTATGATTGGAATCTACTAGGACTGGGGTCTATTTGGACGGGTCTATTAAGACTGGGATCTACTAGGACTGGGGTCTATTACGACTGGGGTCTACTAGGACTGGGGTCTACTAGGACTGGGGTCTACTAGGACTGGGGTCTACTAGGACTGGGGTCTACTAGGACTGCAACCTCTCTATTTTCCAAAAGTTTGCTCCTGGGAAAATAAAACTCCTGATATGTTGTTTGTGAGTTTGTCCACCGACCGTGTAGAAAGTTGTCTGTACTTTCTCTTTAGTCAACCACCACTACTACCACCACTACCACTACTACCACGCACCACAACCACCACTACCACACACCACCTACCACTACTACTACCACACACCACCACTACCACTACTACACACTACAACTACTACCACACACCACCACTACCACTACACCACAACCACCACACTACCACAACCACCACTACTACCACAACCACCACTACTACCACACACCACACACCACAACCACACTACCACAACCACCACTACATCACACCACTACCACACCACACCACCACTACTACCACAACCACACTACTACCACACACACACACCATAACCACCACACTACCACCACACACCACAACCACCACTACCACAACCACACACCACCACTACCATACTACAACTACTACCGCACACCACTACCACCACTTCTCCCACACACCACCACTACCACCACACGCCACGACCACCACTACTACCACACACCACAACCGCCAGTACCACTATTACCACAACCACCACTACCACCACTACTACCTCACACCAAAACCACCACACTCCACAACCACCACTACTACCACACACCACAACCACTACTACCACACACCACAACCACCACTACCACTACTACCACACACCACAACCACCACTACCACTACTACCACACACCACTACCACCTTGACCACCGAAGGGTCAAGACGTACCTGGCGCTCCTCTCTGAGCAGCCAGGTCAACTGTTAAGTTGGCCCATACCAACCCCCTCCCCTGAACCCTCCTCCCCACCGGAATATTAACAAGTTCTCGCCAGAAGTTACAATTTCATTTAGGAAAGGAACGGAACCAGTGTTAAACAGAGGTGAACAGTGGTGAACAGTGCTTAAGTCAGTGAGAACAACTCAACAGTAACAGTCGTACCCAAGTTAACCTTCACACAGTGAGGTCCCAGGTACCCAGTGATAACGGCCCGTGAGACCCAACAACAACCACCGATGTGTTAATCCGTCTACGATAGGAAGGCAGACCAAACCTCACTCATATAACACCATCTGTGAGGGAATTACTACACCACATGTCCCTCATAACACCATATGTGAGGGAATTACTACACCACGTCAGGCCCCTCATAACACCATCTGTGAGGGAATTACTACACCACGTGATGCCCCTCATAACACCATCTGTGAGGGAATTACTACACCACGTGGTCCCTCATAACACCATTTGCGAGGGAATTGCTACACCACGCCAGGTCCCTCATAACACCATCTGCGAGGGAATTACTACACCATGCCAGGTCCCTCATTACACCATCTGTGAGGGAGTTACTACACCACGTAAGGCCCCTCATAACACCATCTGTGAGGGAATTACTACACCACGTGAGGGCCCTCATAACACCATCTGTGAGGGAATTACTACACCACGTCAGGCCCCTCATAACACCATCTGTGAGGGAATTACTACACCACGTGAGGCCCCTCATAACACCATCTGCGAGGGAATTACTACACCACGCCAGGTCCCTCATAACATCATCTGAGGGAACTACTAAACCACGTGAGTTCCTCCTAACACCATCTGGGAGGGAGTTACTACACTACTAGTTTGCTGTTCAACACCTACATTAATCTGTATGTTCACTGTATGTTCCTTTACCTTTCTCTAATGAAGGCTTTTGTTAAACCACCAATGTATGTAATAAGTCATTTATGTCCAATGTATATTTTCAGCCTTCGGGCTGCAGAACTTTTTCAATAAACCGTTAATTATTATTATTATTATTATTATTATTATTATTATTATTATTATTATTATTATTACTACCATCACACACCACTACACCACTACCACTACTACCACACACAACTACTACCACTACTACCACACACCACAACCACCACAACCACACCACTACCACCACCACTACTATCACACACCACAACCACCACTACCACACACCACAACCACCACTACTACCACACACCACTACCACCCCTACCACATCCCACCTACATTCACCTACCCCCCCTACCACACACCACCACCTTCAACCACGCCTCCCCAACCACACCCCCTACCACACACCCTACAACCACATACCCCACTACCACATCTCCCCTACACACACACACCCCCATCACACCCCCCTCTACCATCCCTACATACGCCCTCACCCCCCCCCCCATCTCATGCTGTAATATAATAATAATAATCATCACAACTTAATGACGCAATATCACGCTAATTCCTCAGTAATTTCCGCCCGTCATTATGCAAAACAGTGACGTTGGTATGTGTTAAGTAGCTTCTCCACGGTATCTTGACTTTGTGTGTTAATGAAGGCTTAAAGGAGACAAAAATAACACCATTGTATTACTCTCGTTATGGTAATATTGTGTAATGATACTTGATGGTGACTTAAGGTCGGGGTGGGTGGGGTGGGTTGGGATGGGGTGGGGTGGGTGGGGTGGGGTTTGATTGGGTTGTATCTATGTGTCTGTCCATCCATCCATCCATCCACCTCTCTATCCATGATGCAGGGAGTTAGTGACACACAATTCTCGCTGGATCATGTTATTCCTCGCGACAAGTGATATTCCAGCCAGGTGTTGAACTGTTGGTCCTGAGGCTGTTGTTGGCTGCTTGAGTAATGATGATGATGATGATGATGATGATGATGATGATAATAATAGTAATGATGATGATGATGATGATGATGATGATGATAATAGTAATGATGATGATGATGATGATGATGATGATGATAATAATAGTAATGATTATAATAATGATGATGATGATGATGATGATGATAATAATAGTAATGATGATGATGATAATGATGATGATAATAATAATGATGATTATAATAATAATGATAGTAATGATGATAATAATGATGATAATGTTGATAATAATAATAATAGTAATGATGATAATGATGTTGATAATAATAATAATAATATTGATGATAATAATGATAATAATAGTAATAATGATGATAATAATATTGATGATAATAATGATGATAATAATAATAGTAATAATGATAATAATAGTAATAATGATGATAATAATAATAGTAATAATGATGATAATAATATTGATGATAATAATGATGATAATAATAATAGTAATAATGATAATAATAGTAATAATGATGATAATAATAATAGTAATAATGATAATAATAGTAATAATGATGATAATAATAATAGTAATAATGATGATAATAATATTGATGATAATAATAATAGTAATAATGATGATAATAATGTTGATGATAATAATAATAATAATATTGATAATAATAATAATAATAATAATAATTATGATAATAATAATAATAATAATAATAATCGTCAGCAGCACCAAAGTAGTTAATACGATAATATCTAAAATAAATAATATAAATAAACTATATATACTGTATAATATGTCTTTGTTGACTATAATAAAGATAACTCCAGTTAATACAGTTACCTTTATAACACCTCGCTTAAGGCTTTTACTGGGATAATAAATAATGAAACAATACATTTAAGGGTTTATTTTAAGCATATATTTTTATGTAGCTATTAAAAAAATATGTATATTATTGTATTAATGAGAGAAAGTAATGATCAGTGTTAGTTTACCTGAATGAACTAATACAATAAGAAGCTAATTAGTTACCTGGGTTTCATTACTTCACAGTTTTATCAAGTACTATTCACGTCTCTCATTAAACTGGTATGTTTTGGTGTATATGTATAAATAATAATAATAATAATAAACGGCTTATCAATAGAGTTGCAGCCGGTGGCTGAAAATATACAGATTTACATTTGATTTAGACATAATGATATAATATGCATTGAATACATTTACAGGGCTGTACAGTACATAAATCAGGAGTTGTTTATTATTTTAACAATAGATGGGATGGTGCTGTTCTTATATCTATCGGTGCGGGCTCTTATGGGCTGAATTTTGTTGTAGTAGCAGACTGGGCGAGGTGGGTGGAGGGCTGCAGGTGGCGATGACGAGGGTGGTGCATTAGTTGGCTGCCAAACCTTTCCAGTGCTTGGTGGTGGAGGTCACTGAGGGATGGCATTTCCAGGGTGGAGAGAGCGTTGGTGTAGCCGGAGTATTCTGCGCCGAGCATGATTCTGCAGGCCCTTTTCTGTACCTTCTCTAGCCGACGTTGTTGGGTGGAGTTGAGAGAAGACGACCAGGCTGGTGACGCATGTATGTATGTATGTATATAACCATATTTATCTATGTATGTACAGTATGTATGTGTTTTGTGTCTGGATGTTATGTATTTATATATTAATATACATAGATAAGCGAATATATATATAGGGTGGGTGTGTTTGTGTGTGTTACGGTACTGTGTTCTAGTGCTGGTGAGATGAATATTGAATCTCTCTCTCTCTCTCTCTCTCTCTCTCTCTCTCTCTCTCTCTCTCTCTCTCTCTCTCTCGCGCGCGCGCGCGCGCGCACACACACCATCACCACCACCATACTGTTGAACAAGCAAGATGAACACGTTGCATATTCATCAAGGTTCACCATCAATGCATCCATCTCCTCCCTTACCACCCCTACTCCCTCCCTCACCCCCTTGCCCACTTGCCTCTCACCCTATCGCCTGGCAGAGAACCAAGCACAGGGGCAGGAGGTATTGCCCAGCTATTTATATGGACCTAATTCCGTGCAACTGCTTCCCCTTGCATAGTTGAGTGCACGGGTTTGCATGGTACACGACATATAAACTCCAGGAGAAAGGGAGAGAAGGAAGGGGGAGGAAAGAAAGGGGGAGGGTGAGAGTGATGGAAGGAGGAAAGGAAAAGAGGCAGGGATGGATGGAAGGAAAGAGGGAATTTGTTGGAGAAGGAAAGGGAGAGAGAGAGAAATGGAGAAGGAAGGGGGGAGAGAGCGAAAGAGAGAGAAATGGAGAATAAGAGGGAAGAAGGGGGAATGAGATAGGGGGAACGGGGGAGTAGGTAGTGAAAGAGAGAGGAAAAGAAAGGAGGAAGTAATAGAGGAAAGAGCCAGAATTAGGAAGGAAAGAAAGAAGGGAGAAGCAAACTGAATACACATTGGTTGGGTTAAGGCCTTGTGTTGCAAGAGGAAAGAAAAGTAAAGCACACATATATATATATATATATATATATATATATATATATATATATATATATATATATATATATATATATATATATATATATATATATATATATATTGTTTTGATTAGAGGGAAGCGGTCACATTGGTTTAGGCTGGGTGCTGAGGTGTTTGTGAGAGAGAGAAAGGGGGTGAGAGATAGTCAGAGAGAGTGTGAGAGATAGTCAGAGAGACAGAGAGGTGGGATGAGAGATAGAGAGAGAATCAGAAAGGTGGTATATGCGTTACAGGGAGTCACTGTACCTGTATTAATCCCGGTAACATATACTGTATACCTGTACTAACAACTATTATAATTTTCATAAACAAAGAGAGTCTCTAGACTCACAGATGAAGAGATAAACACGCATAGAGAGATAACACGGGGAGAAACACACAAGACTTGAGGTGCTGTGTGTGTGTGTGTGTGTGTGTGTGTGTGTGTGTGTGTGTGTGTGTGTGTGTGTGTGTGTGTGTGTGTGTGTGTGTGCGTGCGTGCGTGCGGCGCGTGCGTGCGCGTGCGTGCGTGCGTGCGTGCGTGCGTGTGTGTGTGTGTGTGTGTGTGTGTGTGTGTGTGTGTGCAGGTGTGAAAATATACATTGGACAAAACTGACTTATTACATACAAAGACATGGGGTGGGTGGGTCGATTAACAAAAGCTTTCATTACTGAAAGGAGAAGGAATAATGATTGAACATACAAATTATTATAGTTTACAGTTGATGGTCCGGGCCTGGGCTGGTCATGGAGACACCAGGTGGTGTGGTATTCACGTGGTGTAGTAACTCGTTCCCGGGTGTTGATATGAAGGACCTCACGTGGTCATGGAGACACCAGGTGGTGTGGTATTCACGTGGTGCAGTAACTCGTTCCCGGGTGTTGATATGAAGGACCTCACGTGGTCATGGTGACACTGGGTGGTGTCACAGTACCTCAGTGCTGGGTGTTGTTTTATCTCCTAGTGAGGTGTTAAGCCGACCCACTGTTGTTCCCATGGTGGACTGATTAGCACCTCCTGGTCAGAAGCCGGTGGTCAGTTCCCAGGGGTGCTTATCTCACTGGTGGGTCGTGGTTCTCACTGGTACTGTCTAGTGCTGAATTCACTGGCTTAAACACTGTTCATCACTGTTCAACACTGGTCCCACTTCTTTCCTCAACGAAATTGTCACTTTTGATTATGTTGATATCCCGGTGGTGAGGATGGGTCGGGGAGAGGGACTTGGGGAATGGGCCGACATTGGCCAAGGGGGGCCGCTGCTCAGCAGGAGCAGCGCCTGAATAGGTCTCGACCCTATGGTGGTCAAGGATGTGTGTGTGTGTGTTTGTATTTGTATTTTTTTGAATAAAGTACAAGTGTAAAAAAATATATATGTAAAAACAAGAGGGGTTAAAAATCGGTGGTTGGGATATATAAAAGATGAAAACTGGTGAGTAACAATAACAATAGTTCTTGTGTAAATCTGCCTTGTACACACACACACACACGGATAAATAAAAACCAGCAATACCATCAAAACACAACCAAAACAATCACCCAAACAGGAAAAACGACAAACAGTCTAAAACTACACCTGTTGGCTCCTTTACGAGAGAAGTCAATTAACCTTTAAAAAACACCTGATCAGCTGATTGTCCCTTGGTGACGTGTCTCTAGCTAGACAACACTAAGACCTTTCAAGACTACAGAAAACACCTCAATGCACTACAAGACTATTAATTAAGGTCTTACTGTCTATCACCATGAAATGGACAAGTGTGGTGGTGGTGGCGTTGTGCAGGAGTGTGGTGGTGAGGGGTGTGAGGGAGTAACGTTGGTCTGTCTGCTATGTAGTGAATCGAGGTAACTTCTTCTTGTTGTTATTGTACTGTATTTGTTGCTGTTCTACTACTACTAATACTACTTTTTTTTACGTGGCCTCCAGCCTCCCCCAATAGCTACACCTTCGCCACCATTTTATTACCTTAATATTAAATATCCTAATACATAAGTAGCTACCCTCGCTGTGATGAATTAGTTGAGCCGCAGATCTATGCGACATTCAGTGACTGTTGCCTCATAGTCAATATCTGCAGCTGTTGTAGGCATTGGGGATGAAGCTCTCGTTCCCCTGAGGCAGAGCAAAGCCGACCGAAGGAGAGAGAAGGACAGTCGACATCTCATCCAGGCTGTAACATAACTTCTGGGCTGCTGCTTCTGTTCGGAGATCACCTCCGCGAGTCTGGCGTAGAAGCATCTTGCACTTGGTCCCATCCCACCAGAGGTTGTGAACACTAGAGGAGTGAAGCTGCCTTGATCAACGTTCTGAATTCTCTCCCCATATGCCCTTCTCTTGTCGTTCTCGTTCCTCCTGTGTGCAGCATCGAGAGCTAGGTTACGGTGACAAGTGGCCATGGGATAAAAAATCCTGATGTCGAAGAAAGCTCGCTGTCCCCGCGTCCAGAATCCTCGAGCATTGACGTCCACACGGGCTTCGTTAGATGTGTTTGAAGTCCTGTGTTGGAAGATCTCACCATCCAGTGGAAGGAGGGTCGGTTCTACCATGACGTCCCGGCAGATTTCCTTCAACATATTTGCTGTGAGATCCCTTACCTCGTCATGCCTCATGCATATGAAGCCCCCCTTCTTGCAGACCATGGCGTGATCGCTGTCATAGGAAGAGCCACACACGCATTGGGAGGGCAAACCATCTACTGGCCAACCGTACCTTAGAGCAATGGCATCTGTAAATTCTTGTTTGTTAAGGCTGAAACCATTTGCCCTTATCGGTAACGTAGTTAACCAGTTCGAGGCGCCCACCTCCTGCGCTATAGCTACTTTTTTGTCAAATTTTCCGGAACCTGCAGCAATAGTTGGTGCAACATGTCATTTTGGCAGTGCTGCCGATCTGTTGTAATGGCCCTACTACTTCTATTACTACTACTACTACTACTACTACTACTACTACTACTACTACTACTACTACTACTACTACTACTACTACTATTACTACTACTACTACTACTACTACAGCGTTTCCACTTCTGCATGACAGGAGTTTCCAGGAGACAGTCTGGAAATAGAATGTGTGAGCTGAACAAGGCTGGTGGGCGATCACCTCTGTGTGTGTGTGTGTGCTCCACTTGTTCTATCTTAAGAGCCTGTTCCCACCTTCCCTCTTCCATTCCCACCTTTATCATTTTTCTCTCATTCTCTTCCTTCTTTCTTACTCATCTATACTTCCCCTCTTCTCACTTTTCTTACATCTCTTACCTTCATCATTTTCATCACTCCTCCTTACTTCGCCTCTTCCTTTTTCTTGTGAAACCTCCCATCTATCCTCCTCCTCCTCCATCTACCCTCATCCAGTATTCTCTCTCCTCCTCCCCCATCCTCCGTCACCACCTCTCGTCCCTCTCTTTCTTCTCACTCTCCTCCTTACTCCTCCTTCCTTCTTCCTCCTCCTTCTTCCTTCCTCCTCCTTCTTCCTCAAATGAAGTGAGGCGAGGCTAAGAGATGAGTGGAAGCAGAAAATATAATCCCTACCAAGTAAAGGTCAGGAGAGTTGAGGCAATATTTACATTCCTACCTTCACCTGAGTGGGCTGTGAGTGGGGGGGGTGGAGTGGGGGAGTGTGGATTAGGGTTGAGAGGGAGATGGAGTGGGTGGAGAGACTCAGGAGGGGTTGAGAGAGACTGTATGGGTTTGAAAGGAACTGAGGAGGAGTTGAGTTGGGTGGAGAGGGACTGAGAAGGGATGGAGGGGGGTTGAGAGGGATTGGGTGTGGTTGAGAGGGATTGAATGGGGGTTGAGAGGGATTGGGTGTGGTTGAGATGGACTGAGTGGGGGTTGAGGGAGACTTAAGGGATGAGGAGGGGTTTAGAAGGATTGAGTGGGATTGAGAGGGACTGAAGAGGGGTCATTATCACCCTCCTCTTCATGACTCTCTCACACACACACACACACACACACACACACACACACACACACACACACACACACTAGTCCTCTCAAACTTTTTTTCTCTCTCTCTCTCTCTCTCTCTCTCTCTCTCTCTCTCTCTCTCTCTCTCTCTCTCTCTCTCTCTCTCTCTCTCTCTCTCTCTCTCTCTCTCAGTAACACACCCTGGGGAATCTTAAACAAGCGGCCATTCTTATATTAACTGTCCCTCGTAAAGTCTTATGGCTAATCTCACTATGTTTTCTTTAATACACCGAGGCCTTCTTCTGCCACCCGCTGCCACCCTCTAGTTGCCTTCTGCCCTTGCCCACCCGCTGCCACCCTCTAGATGTCTTTTGTCGCCCTCTCCAACCACTACCACCCTCTAGCTGTCTTCTGCCACCCGCTGCCACCTCTAGATGTCTTTTGTCACCTGCCGCCCATTGCCACCCACTGCCACTGCTGCCACCCTTGCTGCTAGATTGTAATACTTTCTGCCATCCCTCTATCAACCCTTACCCACCCATCTACCACCCCTTTACCACCTATCTACCACTCTACCACCCATCTACCTTTACCACCTATCTACCACCTATACCACCCATCTACCACCTCTACCACCCATCTACCACCTATACCATCCACCACCTTTACCACCCATCTACCACTCTACCACTCACCACCTCTGCCACCCATCTACCACCTCTACCACCCGTCTACCACCTCTACCACCCATCTACCACCTCTACCACCACCCATCTGCCACCCATCTACCACCACCACCTACCGTCTACCACCCATCTACCACCTCTACCACCCATCTACCACCCATCTACCTCTCTTTACCACCTATCCACCACCCATCTACCACCTCTGCCACCGATCTACCACCTCTAACACCCATCTCCCACCCATCTACCACCTCTTTACCACCTATCCACCACTACCACCCATTTACCACCTTTACCTATCTGCCACCCATCTACCACCTCTACCACACATCTACCACCTATACCACCCATCTACCACCTCTACCACCCATCTACCACCTCTACCACCATCTACCACCTCTTTACCACCTATCCACCACCACCCTACCACCCATCTACCTCTACCACCCATCTACCTCTACCACCTCTCCCACCCATCTACCACCCCTCTACCACCTCTACCACCCACCACCATCTACCCTCTACCACCCCATACCTACCACCCATCTATCACCTCTACCACCCATCTACCACCTATACCACCCATCTACCACCTATACCACCCATCTACCACCTCTACCACCCATCTACCACCTCTACCACCCATCTACCACCTCTACCACCCATCTACCACCTCTACCACCCATCTACCACCTCTTTACCACCTATCCACCACCCATCTACCACCTCTACCACCCATCTACCACCTCTACCACCCATCTACCGTCGTCAGCCGCTCATCAGGAAGCCATTATGAGTCATTAAATGGAGTGGATCCTAACCTTAGTATAACACACCAGGGAAGAGTGACCGAGCAGTGAGTGACCGAGGAATGAGTAACCAAGCAGTGAGTGATCGAATAGTGAGTGACCGAACAGTGAGTAACCGAGGAATGAGTAACTGAGCAGTGAGTGACTTAACAGTGAGTAACCGAGGAATGAGTAACTGAGCAGTGAGTGACCGAACAGTGAGTAACTGAGCAGTGAGTGACCGAACAGTGAGTAACCGAGCAGTGAGTGGCCGAACAGTGAGTAACCGAGGAGTGAGTAACTGAGCAGTGAGTGACCGAACAGCGAGTAACCGAGCAGTGAGTAACCGAGCAGTGAGTAACCGAGGAGTGAGTAACTGAGCAGTGAGTGACCGAACAGCGAGTAACCGAGCAGTGAGTGGCCGAACAGTGAGTAACCGAGGAATGAGTAACTGAGCAGTGAGTGACTGAACAGTGATGAACTGAGGAATGAGTAACCGAGCAGTGAGTGACCGAGCAGGGAGTAACCAGTGAATGTGTAACCGAGCAATGAGTGTCCGAGCAGTGAGTGACCGAGCAGGAAGTGACCGAGGAATGAGTGACTGCACAGTTAGTAACCGAGGAATGACTGACCGAGCACTGAGTGAGACAGCAGTGAGTAACCGAACAGTGAGTCACCGAGCAGTGAGTGACTGAACAGTGAGTGACCGAACAGTAAGTAACCGAGGATTTATTAATCGAGCAGTGAGTGACCGAACAGTAAGTGACCGAGATCTATCTATCTATCTATCGCAATAACGAAACACTGACATAACAGCAATGCGGAACAATAACATTGCCTCCTTGCAGGATATGACCTCCCCCCAGGTGTCCTGTGGGTCAGCGAGGCAGGGCACCGCAGGATACTATGCAGGAATTGTGGCTACCTCACCTGACGACAATTGGCTACAGGTATTTGTTGACTTCACGCCTCAGTGTATGGAGACACTGGGTGGTGTGGTGTTCACGTGGTGCAGTAACTCGTCCTCGGGTGTTGATATGAAGGACCTCACGTGGTCTTGGAGACACTGGGTGGTGTGGTGTTCACGTGGTGCAGTAACTCGTCCTCGGGTGTTGATATGAAGGACCTCACGTGGTCTTGGAGTCACTGGGTGGTGTGGTGTTCACGTGGTGCAGTAACTCGTCCTTGGGTGTTGATATGAAGGACCTCACGTGGTCATGGAGACACAGTACCTCGCCCTGCTGGGTGGTGTTGTGTTATGTCGTAATCAGGTGCATAGCCGGCCGGCCCTCTGTTGTTCCCATGGTGGACTGGTTAGCACCTTCTTGTCAGAAGACGGCGGTCAGTTCCCAGGGGTGCTTATTCCACTGGTGAGTCACGGTTCTCACTGGTACTGTCTAGTGCTGAATTCACTGGCTTAAACACTGTTCAACACTGGTTCCACTTCTTTCCGAAACGAAATTGTTACTTTTGATTATGTTGAAATCTCGGTGGTGAGGATGGGTCGGGGAGAGGGACTTGGGGAATGGGCCGAACATTGGCCAAGGGGGGCCGCTGCTCAGCAGGAGCAGCGCCTGAATAGGTCTCGACCCTATGGTGGTCAAGGATGTGTGTGTGTGTGCGTGTGTGTGTGTGTGTGTAGCCACACACAGGGTGGTGAAATGCGTCTAGAGTGGCAGCATTATGTTAGTGTTAAGGTGCAAGCACTGCTTGCTCCCTCTCACTTTCAGCTGCCGCCGCTGGCTAGCCCTCTTGGCGAACAGGGAAGCAACTTCCATAAGTCTTCCCCTGCCAGTACACAGGCTCCTCACCATCAAGACTCCTGTTGTGCCTCCTCATGGCAACACACGGTAACTGGGTGAATCGTGGGCCCAGGCTACATCAGCAGGGGATCTCTGAGTAGCAGTGGGCCCCAGAGGGATGGCGCATAGGCCCACTGGCACGTGGACACGTCCTGGCGCCTACCAACCACCGCCCCGCTGCCTTGCTGATTAACATTGGTAGGTATATGGCTACGGGAGTATACCCCGAACGAAAAATCTGCAGTGGAGCCCCGCATCTGGCAGACATGCTTACAGAGCTCCAACAAGACCCCAATGGCAGTGTAGGCTGAAGAGGTGACCGACATGGAAACCCAAGGACTACACCGGCGGGCGAAGGTAATACCTGATGGACAGGCTACTTAGGCAAAACCCAACAAATTGGGCTATCAGCAGTCCATTGCGACTCTCCCTCTCCCCAATCGTTGCAACACTTGCACCACTGGATCAGGAAAAGGGAGAACCGAGATGTGTGGTTGCAGCCTGCGCTCCTGCCTCACTACATAAATCAACTCACGTGCAGCCATCATCCAGTTTATCATACCTCTCATCATCAAAACCCCTATACACCCAAAACTCCTATGGCGACGGATGAGTGGCAACAGGGACAGGCAGAGATGACTGCCGGGAGTCTTTAGTCACAACTCTGCACATGGGCGGCACAGATAAGATGGTCGTTTATGTACTGAGTTCTTGGCAGCAGTGCAATCCGGTCCTGTCTGTGCGACTGAGCAGCCCTTTCGGAGAGCCACTCTGCTCACCCCACATGGGGAGGGGGCTGGAAGAGGTGCCCTAAACATAGCCTGCCTAAAATTCCAACCTGACTGGGCAACCGCACCCAGTAAGGTCATCCTTATGAGGTCGAAAACACAATCAAAATCACAGATTCAAACAAAAACAAACCACACAACCTCTTATGGTCACTGCATGGAATGTCAGGACCCTTCTGGATACTGGCACAAATGCACGTCCTGAAAGAAGAACATCGACAAAGCAGCCATAAGTGAGTCCCGGCTCCCAGATGAGGACCAACTCACAGAATAGGGGTCTGGCTACACCTTCTGGAAGGGTAAGCCTGCTGCGGAGAGAAACAGCATTTATGGAGCTGGCATTGCCACCCGCCAACGCATCCTACACAGGCTAACTGAAATGCCCACTGGGATCAACGACCGCCTCATGACGCTTCGAGTCCCACTGAGTCGCTCACGTCATGCCTTCTTCATCAGTGCATACGCCCCAACACTGGATGCAGAGGATGATATCAATGAGGGCTTTTACGCCTACCACGACAGAGTGCTAACCTCTGTCCCCAGAGAAGACAAGGTTGTGTTCCTTTGCAACTTAAATGCCAGAGTTGGCAGAGATGCTAACATTTGGCAGGGAAACATAGGAAGAAATGGACTCGGCAAGTGTAATCCGAACGGCCTACTCCTCCACAGCAAGTGTGCTACACACAACCTCACTATCACCAATACCTTGTTTAGGCAGGCCGATAAGTTCAAGGGTTCGCGGCAACACCCACGATCCAAACACCAGCATCTCATTGACTACATCATTGTCAGAGAAAGAGATCGCTGAGATGTCCTCATCACCCGTGCCGTGCCATGCGTGGCTCACACCACTATGACACTGATCATCGACTTGTCAGATCTAAGCTCTCACTTCACGTCGCCCCAAAACGGCGAAGGCAGCAAGCCTCCAGCAGAGGTTTTAATACTAAACGTCTGGAGGATCCAGCGGTTGCACATGCTTTCAGCGAGCAGCTCGAACATGGGCTTATAAACAACCCAAAAGCAAACAACTTGAATCCCAGTGCCGAATGGGATACTCTTAATACTGTTCTGACTAAAACCTGCAGACAGACCCTCGGCCAGATCAAAAGAATACACCAGGACTGGTTTGATGAAAATGACCCGGCAATCAAAGTAGTCATCGATGATAAACGTGCTGCTTTTACTGACTGGCAGAACAACCCTCAGTCTCCATCCAAAGCTGATATCTTTTGCAAGAAGAAAGCGGCAGCCCAGCGGGAACTTCACAATATAATGAACGACTGGCTTAAAAATAAAGCATGTGAAGCACAAAAACTTGCAGATCAGCACAAGATGTGCGAATTTTTCATTTCCACTAAAACATCTTTTGGGCAGCCCCCCTCCAGCCCCCCTCCGCTCTTCTGACAGTAACCTCATAATTAAAGACGATGAAGGCCTCCTTCAGCACTGGAAAGAGCACCACCATTCATTGCTCAACCAAAACACCAATGTGGATGTCCTGACTACCCAGCAGGTCCCTCAGCTAACAGAGCTGACCCACCTTAGCTATCCTCCATCCCTGGATGAGGTATCTACTGCCATCAAACAGATGAAAAATAACAAAGTCTCAGGGCCTGATGGAATCCCAGCCGAGGTGTATAAAGCAGGAGGACCTTTGCTTACCAGCCATCTCCACTCTCTCCTGGAGAATATATAAGAACAAGGGAGACCGTTCAGACTGTGGCAACTACCATGGGATCTCGCTGCTCTCTATAGCTGGCAAGATTATTGCCTGAGTCCTCCTAAACAGACTTCTTCCTGAAGCGGGAAACTTCTTCCCTGAATCACAATGTGGTTTTAGACCATGATGTGGCACAACTGACATGATCTTTGCTGCCTGCCAGATACAGGAAAAGTGCAGAGAACAGCGTCGTGACCTGCACATGGCTTTCAGCGACTTAACCAAAGCCTTCAACTTGGTCAACAAGGAAGCCCTCTGGTGGACCCTCAGCCGTTTTGGCTGCCCACCAAAATTCATCGACATTGTGAGGCACCTCC
>NW_024751972.1:75000-82057 GCF_018991925.1 Homarus americanus
AATGATCCTAATAAAAACAATAACAACAGCTCCAAAAATAGTATTACTAATAACAACAAAACACACACACACAAACAAACACCGTTGGTCAGATGTCACAAATGTTTTCGTTTTTTACCGTCAGCAGTGTGGACCATGGTCGTATAAACTCATCCTGTGTATATCGCTTTATACACATTTATGTACATATGTATGTATGTATGTATGTATGTAGGCTATGTATGTATGTATGTATGTATGTATGTATGTATGTATGTGAATTAGTAAAGTAAGTAAGAAAATTGACGAACAGATGCAGAAATAATAGTAAACATTGTTAGGTATCTATGAATAAGTCATCCATGTGTGTGTGTGTGTGTTTTGTGTGTGTGTGTGTGTGTGTGTGTGTGTGTGTGTTTTGTGTGTGTGTGTGTGTGTGTGTGTGTGTGTGTCACACTCTGTCACGGGGCCCCGCCGTCACACAGGGTGAGGTCGTCTCGTAGTGTTGATAGGTGACAGGTCTCAGGTGTAATGCCAGGTGCCAAATCTAACCAACCCTAACCTAACCCAAACTAAACCTGACCTAACCCGACCTAAACCTAACCTAACCTAACCCCAACCTAAACCAGACCTGGCCTAACCTAAACGAAACCTGACCTAACCCGACCAAAACCTGACCTAATCCGACCAAAACCTAACCTAACCCAACCTAACCTAACCTAACTTTTAAAGGTAAATAAAAAATAATTGTCCCAAGCTGAGAAGGTCAGAGGGCCGCCCCCGTCTCTTAATAATGTCAAGAGTCAGGGACACTGAGTGTTTCACTGTGTGTTTAAAATGTGCCAAACACCTCAGACAGCAGACCCAACTAGGCAGACAAACACAAGCAAGCAGACAAACACCTCAGCAAGCAGGCAAACACTCAGACAAGTAGACAAATACCCTAGCAAGCAGACAAACATGCAGACAAGTAGACAAACACACAAGCAAGCAGACAAACACTCAGACAAGTAGACAAATGCCTTAGCAAGCAGACAAGCAAGTTCTGGGAGCCAGCCTTTGGTAGAATAGTGACATAGCACTTTCATGCACCTGTGTTTGAAGGTCTTACGTGGGAATGTATACCTGTGTGTGTGTGTGTGTGTGTGTGTGTGTGTGTGTGTGTGTGTGCGTGTGTGTGTGTGTGTGTGTCATCCACTGGGGTAGTTTCTGAGATCTCAAACTATAAGGAGCTTAGTATGGTCTTGTGACACGGGGAAGAGGATGGTATACCAGCAAAGACTGACACGAGCGTCACTATACCCCTCTATCATGTGAGAGAGAGAGAGAGAGAGAGAGAGCATGGCATAGTAACATGAAACGCACACATTCTCTCTCTCTCTCCCAATCCGCCTGTTGTCTGCCATTAAACCAGACTGCCGTTGACCTTTCAAGTTCCTCTGCCAGCAGTCTCTCGAAGCAGTGTATCCTACCCCTCTGCCTCTCTTCTTCACTCCTCCTCCTCCTCCTCTCCTCTCCTCCTCCCTCCTCCTCCTCCCCCCTCCTCCTCCCCTCCTCCTCCTCCTCCTCTCCTCCTCCTCCTCCCTCCTCTCCTCCTCCCTCCCTCCTCCTCCTCCTCCTCCTCCTCCTCTCCTCTCCTCCTCCTCCTCTCCTCCTCCCCTCCCTGCTCCTCCTGCTTTCCTCCTCCTCCTCACTCACCTCCTCCTCCTCCCCTCCTCCTCCACCAACTCTCTCCCTCCTCCTCCTCCTCCTCCTCTCCTCCTCCTCCTCCACCACACCAGCTTTCTCACTCCTCCTCCTCCCACCACCACCAACTCCTCCTCCTCCTCCTCCTCCTCCTCCTCTCTCCCTCCTCCCTCCTCCCTCCTCTCCTCCTCCTCCTCCTGCTCCTCCTCCTCCTCCTCATCACCTCCTCCTCCTCCACCACCACCAACTCCTCCTCCTCCTCCTCCTTACTACTGTACTCCCAACGACAGATAAAATTAATCGTGATATTTCACCGTGAACCTTCGTCGTTAAGATAATAATAATAATAATAATTCCCTCCTCTCGTAGCCCCGCCCGGAGGAGGTCATTAGCAGTAGTCAGAGTGGAGGGAAGAATGCTGAACGAGGTCGTCTTTGAGGCCCTCATAATTGGTTCTCTCAGATTATCGGTACTCATGTGGAAATACTTATGTGTGTGTGCACTGTATGTATGTATGGCGACCTGTGGTGTCATGGTCAACATGCTCGCCTCGCAAACGGGTGGACCCGGGTTCGATCCTCGGGCAGAGTGAAACTATGGGCAAGTTTCTTTACGTCGTTTGCCTCTGTCTACCCAGCAGTAATTGGGGACCTGGATGTTAATCGATTTGCGGATCGTATTCCGGGGTAATGGTTAGCCACTGCAGTTGGCGAGCTGTCCGGTCTTCCTTGACACTGGGTCATGCAGCTCGTTAACTCAGAGTGTGGTTGTTGTGTTGGCGACAGCTTCTACACCTTAAACAAATTCACGCCTCGGTGGCCCTTGGGCCGGCCATACACGAGGGGCAACCATAATTATGTATGAGAGCATCATCCGTAACGTGACAATATCTCGTTGAAGCAGGTGACGGCAACCACCACCACCATCACTACCACCACTACTACAACCACCACCTCCACCACTACTACAACTACAGCCACTACCACTACTACCACCATCACTACCACCATCACCACTAACATCACCACTACCACCACCACCACCTACCATCACTACCACACTACAACCACCACCATCCTCACTACAACTACCGCCACTACCACTACTACCCACCATCACTGCCACCATCACCACTACTACCATCACACTCCTGCCCACTACCACTACTACCATCACTACCACCATCACTTCTACCACCACCACCATCACTACCTACTACCCAATACCACCACCATCACTATTACCCAACTACCACCACCACCATCACTGCCTGCTACTTCCACAGCCACCACCACCATCACTTACCACTACTACCACCACCATCACTACCACTACCCACTGTCACTACAATTACCACCATCACTGCCACCACCATCACTACCCAACTACCCACCATCACCGCATCACCACTACCACCTACCACCACCACACCCCTACCACCATCACAACTACCACCATCACTACCACCATCACCACTACTGCCACCACTCATCACTACCACCATCACTACCACCATCACCACTACTACCACTTCCTCATACCAGCATCCTCACCTTCATCACCACCCCTCCTCCACCAACAACATCACCTGTTTTACCACCAACATCACCACCCTTATCACACCTACTTGCCCATAACATCATACCATCATTCACCACCACCACCAACATCACCACTACCATCACCCTACTACCACCAAACATCACCATCCTTCCCCTACCAACAACAACACCACCAACATCTCCTCACACTACCTGCTACCACCAACATCCTGCCTACCACAACACACCAGCCACCCATGAACATCACCACCAACATCACCTTCCTCCACCACTTCACACACCACCAACACACCACCCCCCAGCCAATAGGATTAGCACTAAACAGTAACACCCCACATACGACGCTTCTGATTGGAGGGTTCCCACCTGCATGATTAGCTCCCCAATCACCCATGCTGGCCTCTGATGACGTCACTAACCTATTTGTCCTCGCTCATAGTTGGGTTATCCTCCCCCTCCCCCCCCTCACCGTTGATTTGATTGGTGAGTGAGGTGTCCTGTCATCAATCAGAATCAGTGAAGCTGTGCGTGAAGAGAAGCCCTGAATTAGTGTGTGTGTGTGTGTGTGTGTGTGTGTGTGTGTGTGTGTGTCATGGCTAGGCCAACCCTCTCCTCCCTGTCCTTCAGGTCACTGGTTTCCAACCCCATAGCAACCTCCAATCGGCCCAGCTGTTGTGGGTACCTGAACCTCTTAACGGCAGGTAAATGGACTTCGCCCCAATGACAGGTAGTTAATAACCCTTTCATTCTCACCAGGTAAATTTCACCACCTCCAAACGTGTTGTTCAGAGTTAACAAACGACCTGTGCAGAGCAATTGCAGATAGACGATGCCCGTGTTACATCTATAACGAGTGTTTATACGTGTATCGAAAAACGTTGGCTTATTTCTATAGCGGTTTATGATACTTAAATGGGTTAGTGATAATTATGTGGTAGTTAGTTCCCAGAGAAAGCAGGTGTGGTTTATGTCTCAGAGAGGAAACCCCAAAGAGACATACCAGACAGAAAAGAGATAAAGAAAAAATCAAATAAACAGATACATACACGGATAAGAAAAAGAGACATACAAATAAACAATACAAACAGATACAGAAAAGATATACCTGTACTTAGACAGAGACGCAGAATAAACAATACAATTTCATATATATATATATATATATATATATATATATATATATATATATATATATATATATATATATATATATAAATTATATTGGCTACTAGCATATACATATTGTATGAATAGCTAAAAACAACTTCATGTCATACTTTGTGAAACAATACAAACCATGGGCGATAAATATTAATATTTGAGACTGCCATTAGTACATAAAATTTCCATTCTACACCTGCACAGATAATTGTTTGACTGTGTATGTAATATATAATAAAGTTTCTGAAAGAAAGAAGAAAATATACGAACTTACATTTGATTTAGACATAATGATAAATATGCATTGAATACATTTACAGGGCTGCACAGTACATAAATCAGAGTTGTTTATTATTTTAATAGATGGATGGTGCTTCTTCCATATCGGTGCAGGCTCTTGTGAATTTTGTCGTAATTGGCGGACTGCGCCGAATGGGTGGGGGGCTGCAAATGGCAGGAGGTGGCGATGGCAGGGTGGTGCAGCCATTAGCTGCCAAACAGCCTTTCCAGTGCTTGGAGTCCACTGAGATGGCATTTCAGGGTGGAAGGCGTTGGTCTTAGCCCTTTTCTGTACCTTCTGGGGTTGAGAAAGACGACCAGGCTGGTGACGCATGCATTAGTTTGGGAGAATAAAGGCGTTATGGTGGACCTCAGCTCTGGCGTGGGTGTCCCAGTATTTCGATGCTTCATGGCATGTAGGGAACGGGTACAGAGGCTGCCTTGATGTATGTGTGTATATATATGTGTGTATGTGTGTATATATAGAAGGTCAGACCAGAGAGAGAGAGTATCCAGGCTACCTCAGCTACAGTATCACTCACCTCTCCATCATCCGGCCATGTCAGGGATGTAATACTGAAGTAGAAACAAGTATCAATTTATTTTTCTTCTAGAATGCACAATAAAAATCATTTCTCATGTGTAATATTGTTTTCTGTATGGTGTATTTGTTTGTGTGTGTGAATGTTTATATTTGTGGATATATATTTTACATATATAAAATGATGCTCATGTCTCTATAAACCCCATGCTTACTGTACTGTGTTTTAAGAAGCTGAATTGATTTGGGATGTATAATAAAAATAATATGTGACCGTAATAATAATAATGTAATAATAAACAACTGACAACAACAACAACAACAACAACAACAACAACGTAATAATAATAAGCCGTAAATAATGAAATAAATGCACGACAAGCATTGACAGCAGCAAATATAAACAAGACAAAACAGCAGCAGCACGATGAAAACGTAAACACAAGGACTAATAGGAGGGTCATCACCAGAGGTGTGCAGCCTAATCACATTGTGGAAATCACATCAGCAATCATTAGAATAAACACTCTTACTTCATTAATTCAGTCCCGGTTGCGGAGTCTCGTCCTGCCGTCTGATTGGTTGGATCCTTTTAGGTTTCGCTGTTGTTGTTTTCTTTATTACTTTTACTTAGGTCTATTGATTTGAGTATTGTGTGTGTGTGTGTGAGTGTGTGTGTGTGTGTGTGTGTGTGTGTGTGTGTGTGTGTGTATATGTGTGAGTGTGTGTGTGTAGTATAACGTGTGTGTGTGTGTGTGTGTGTGTGTGTGTATATATATATATATATATATGTATGTGTGTGTGTGTGTGTAGTATATGTAATGTGTGTGTATGATATTGATGATGATGTGGTAGGTTAATTAGTGACAGGGTGATAACCCAGGGGCATGGGTTATTATTATTATTATTATTATTATTATTGTTATTATTATTATTATTATTATTATTATTATTATTATTTATTATTATTATTATTATTATTATTTTTATTTTATTAATATTATTTCATTATTATTATTATTATTGTTGTTATTATTATCATTAATGGATATTTACTTGGTATAGTTAAACACACACTAAATGCCTCTGTCGAAATGAGAGGAAAATTGAGCTGTGCGAGAAATACCATAAAATTCCTCTCTCTCTCTCTCTCTCTCTCTCTCTCTCTCTCTCTCTTCTCTATCTGTGTGTTCAGATTACTGTGGTCGACCAATAGAGACCTTCAGAGTGTTTATTCTGCATTTACCAGGAGACATAGTTGGTTGTCATTCCTCCGCCAATGTGATTTAGGCTAGCATTATTGTGGGGATGACCCCCCCTCTACCATTAGTCCTTGTTTATTTATCTGTATTTGTTTGTTGTTTTGTTTTATATTTTGTTGTTTTTGTTTGTTGCGTTTTATTAGTATTTATTTATTGACTTCACCAAGCAAACCATTAAAAGAAACTGGCTTCTTCGCCTGGCTGTCTACTTTCTTCAAAGCTAGCTTTTCAAGCTGCTTCGCTTTTTTACCTAAGCTAAGCTAACTGACACTGGGCACTAAGAACTTGGCATGCTTACAGGTCTAAAGGTTATGTTGTGATAAGAGTATTTTATTAACGCTATTTAATGTGTCTTGTTTATATATCAGTGTTGCTTTGTGTCACTCATTGTTTTCTCCATTATTTCCCATTCAGGATGAGAATAGCACTTTAAGAAAGCTGAAAGGAGATGATGCATTATGTTATTTTTCACTATAAATTCGATTTTTTTGTTTTATTTTATTTTGTTTTGGCATTTACAGTAAATTCTCGTTATTCTTCATATTGAGTTTGAGTTCATCGTAGGTAAAATAAATTCCTGCTTGACA
>NW_024751973.1:10000-16432 GCF_018991925.1 Homarus americanus
CGAAGGATTAGGCCTACGTACGTGACCTGAAATAATTTTGAGTTAGGTTAGGTAAGGTTGGGTTTGGTAAGGTTGGGTTTTACTGGAAATAAGACGGTGAAATTGGAGTTTATGGTAATTTGATGATAATTTCTTGGTCGTATGTGCCGAGTTATCTTGTAATTTCTTGTTATGGTGCCGACACCCAGATTTTAATAGAAAGGAGTTATTTTGAATTTCTTACCCGACGAGTTACAGGTGGCGTTCTTTTTGTTATGACTCTGCCAAGAACCTGTTTTTATGCTTCTGAAACTGTTCCATATATTAACATAATTGTTTTTATTATCAAGTCGTATAAATTCACAACCTTCTTTCTTTGCTTTCATTATATCTTTATTTTTTCTCCTCATTTCTTTAGCCATTTATTCATTTCTTTATCTCCCAATCAATTTCTTTTCCCTCAATTCCTTTCTTTCTTTCTCTGTCTGTCTCTCCCAATTTATTTCTCTCTCCCTCTATCTATTTCACTCCTGGGGGGGGGGGGGTAATTCTCTGCCTTTTTTATCCATTTTTTCTTCTTCCTCTTCGCTGCAGAAAGAAGTAAAAATTTCGACAACTCTCTTTTCACCTCCCGATGGCACTGCAACATTTGGTCATTAGAATAAGCCACACTCCTTACTACCTGTTAAATTTAGAAGCCATTATTGTTATTGTTAGTGTTATCATTATTGTTATTGTGGTTATTATTATTATTACTGCTGTTGTTGTTGTTGTTGTTGATGTTGTTTTATCATCATCATCATCATCATCATCATCATCATCATCATCATCATTAATCCCTACACCACCTAACATTACCTCTAATACACAACACAACATACAACCTAATCTCTTCAACCTCCCTCCCTCTCCCTACCTACCTACCTACCTCTCCCTCTCTCCCTCTCTCCCTCTCCCTACCTCCCTACCTACCTCTCCCTCTCTCCCTCCCTCCCTCTCCCTACCTACCTACCTCTCCCTCTCTCCCTCCCTCCCTCCCCCTACCTACCTCCTCCCCTCCCTCCCTCTTCCCTACCTCCTCTCCCTCTCCTCCCTCCCTCCCCCTACCTACCTACCTCTCCCTCCTTCCCTCACCACGAAATATTAGAGTCAACAGTCAGACGAACGCCTTATCTTGCTATCTTGCTTCAACGAGGCACAACAGATATCGTAGTTCTTTATCACCGTTTATTTCTTTCCGATAACATTAGCATGGATATTGGTCTCTGAGGTTGTATTGGCGAATATTGTTTTAGCGTAATATGTCCTGTTTTAGCCCGGGTACAAGGGTGAGATGTGTGTGTGTGTGTGTGTGTGTTTAGATTTACAAACATATATATATATAAATAGATAGATAGTTAGATAGATAGATAGATGGATAGTAGGTTAGGTTACGTTTGGTTAGGTTAGGTTTTTGTGTTCTGTTTTCTGTTTGTGCCTTGTACCTTAATTAGACCACCGGTGCGTCTCTTGTGCCTTAATTACTTCCACCTGTCCACCTTCCGTACCTTAATTACCCCCACCTGTCCACCTTCCGTACCGTAATTACTTCCACCAGCCCAATTCCCGTTCCATAATTACTCCCACCTGTGAACAACAACTATACACGGTTAAAGGTAAAACTCATTAACCTGTACTTAAAATAATAAAGAATTAATATATTTTTTTCTTACACCATTATCAGACAGAGACAAAGAGGTTAAAATTAATCTCTCAGAGGTTGGAGGAGTTTGGGCGGTACAGTCGCCTCTAAATTGTTTCCCTGAGTGAGATGTAACCAACCCGCATGGAATGTTAAGTAAGGAGGTGGAGAAAGAATGTGTGAAACTATTTCTTGCGATGTGTACTCCCTGGCTGAATGTAAACACGTAAAATAGATGCACACAGGTACGTACATACACACACACACACACACACACACACACACACATAAACACCCCTCCATACATCCACACATACACAAACAAACAAGGTGGGTGGGCTAAGATCTTGTGTTTGTGTCAAGGAAGGGAGACGACCCTACCAGAACACCTCTATTACATCAGTTATAGTGGGAGGGATGATGACCAGAGAGTGTGGGAGACCGTGTGTTAATCTCGTTCCCCGCCTCTATGACCCATGTGAGGTGAGGGTGAGGTGTGAGGGTGGGTGGGGTGGTGTGAGGGTGAGGGGTGAGTGAGGTGTGAGGGGTGGGTGAGGAGGTGGGTGAGGTGTGAGGGTGAGGGCATACAAGAGTGAAGAAAATATATTGTAAAATTAATGGATTTTCCCGCCAATAAAGGAAGAGATAAGAATCTTTCTCAACAACTAACAACAACAAACAAACAAACAAACAAACAAACAAACAAACAAACAAACAAACAAAAACACGTCCATAAACTCCACAACGACAAACACAATTAACCCTCACGAAGTTCCATCTAACTTTTTTAAACTTTCATCATTACTCGCTATACAAGACGAGTTATAGAGAGTTCAGTACGAGTTATCGAGGGCGTGACGTGAGCTATTGGACAGTCTTAATTTTTTTTTCTTGATCAGGAAGTAAGTAAGTTGGAGGTGATTGGTGGTAATTAAGGTGATTGCGATGATTGGGGGGTTAGTGAGGTGATTGCGATGATTAGGGGGCAAGTGAGGTGATTGCGATGATTAGGGGCAAGTGAGGTGATTGCGATGATTGGAGGTAATTAAGATCATTAGAGTACAATACAACACAGCAGAACCCTACACAGCACAGCCTGACACACTAACACAACACTGCACATCCATACACAGCACAACACTACCTTTACTACACTAACACAAGACAATACAGCTCACCCAACCAACCATCAGAGAGAGAGAGAGAATTACCACCTCATGACTCAGGTATAGCAGTATAGGTGACCCACATTACCACCAGGAAAAACCTCATGCAGAAGGTGTAAGACTCACAAAGACTCACATTCAGTTCCTCACTCCACTGATTCATTCCATTACAAAAAAAAGGTATTCTAACCTAACCTAACCTAACCTAACCTTTATGAGAGAGAGAAAAAAAAAATAATGGAGTTTTTAATATCTATGTTATATCCTGAGGGTCAAAGTCACCATCATTGGGTAAAAGCAAAGAAAAAAAATTATGTTGAGGATGACAAAAAAATTTCCATGATTTTCCTCAGTCGCGTGGTACTGGGGTATAGGGGGGGATAGAGGGTAGTGAGGGGAGAAGGGGAGGAGGAGGAGGAGAGGAGGAGGGAGGAGGGAAGGGAAGGTGGACATAACCTCGTTGGTCACCTTGACGTGAAATGTCATTCCTCCTAAAAGCAGCTCCGAGCCAGCCACTGTAGCAAGATGGAATGATGGGCCAGGAAGGAAGGAAGGAAGGAAAGGAAAGTAAAGAGATGAATGAAGGAATGAAAGAGCAAAGGAAGAAAAGAATAAAGTAAGGAAGGAAGGAAGGGAAGAAGGAAGGAAGGAAGGATGAATGAAGGAAGGAAAGAGCAAAGGAAAAAAATATTTAAGGAAGGAGGGGAAAAGGATGGAAGGAAGGAAGGAAGGAAGAGAGGAAGGAAGGAAGGAAGGAAAGAAAAGGAAAAGAAGGAAGGAAGGAAAGAATAAAGGAAAGAATAAAGGAAAGAAAGAATAAATAAAGGAAGGGAGGAAAGAATAGAATTAAGGGAATTAAGGAAGGAAGGAATAGTGTGGGATAATAATATTCAGTAGACATTTCGTGTGTGTGTGCGTGTGTGTGTGTGTGTGTGGTGTGTGTGTGTGTGTGTGTGTGTGTGTGTGTGTGTGTGTGTGTGTGTGTGTGTGTGTGTGTGTGTGTGTGTGTGTGTGTGTGCAGAAGATTGGAGGTGGGAGTTGAAGTGTTGATGGTGTGTGATGTTGAAGACTGTCAATCAGCCTGCACGTTTAACCTCTCCCAGCCTGCACGTTTAACCTCTCCAGCCTGCACGTTTAACCTCTCCCAGCCAGCACGTTTAACCTCTCCCAGCCTGCACGTTTAACCTCTCCCAGCCTGCACGTTTAACCTCTCCCAGCCAGCACGTTTAACCTCTCCCAGCCTACACGTTTAACCTCTCCCAGCCTACACGTTTAACCCTCTCAGCCTGCGTTTAACCTCTCCCAGCCTACACGTTTAACCTCTCCCAGCCTACACGTTTAACCTCTCCCAGCCTACACGTTTTAACCTCTCCCAGCCTACACGTTTAACCTCTCTCAGCCTGCACGTTTAACCTCTCCCAGCCTGCACGTTTAACCTCTCTCAGCCTGCAGTTTAACCTCTCCCAGCCTACACGTTTAACCTCTCAGCCTCCACGTTTAACCTCTCAGCCTGCACGTTTAACCTCTCTCCAGCCTGCGTTTAACCTCTCCCAGCCTACACGTTTAACCTCTCCCAGCCTACACGTTTAACCTCTCCCAGCCTACGTTTAACCTCTCTCAGCCTCCACGTTTAACCTCTCTCAGCCTGCACGTTTAACCTCTCTCAGCCTGCAGTTTAACCTCTCCCAGCCTACACGTTTAACCTCTCTCAGCCTCACGTTTAACCTCTCTCAGCCTGCACGTTTAACCTCTCCCAGCCTACACGTTTAACCTCTCCCAGCCTACACGTTTAACCTCTCTCAGCCTGCACGTTTAACCTCTCCCAGCCTACACGTTTAACCTCTCCCAGCCTACACGTTTAACCTCTCCCAGCCTACACGTTTAACCTCTCCCAGACTACACGTTAACCTCTCTCAGCCTGCACGTTTAACCTCTCCCAGCCTGCACGTTTAACCTCTCTCTCAGCCTGCACGTTTAACCTCTCCCAGCCTACAGTTTAACCTCTCTCAGCCTCCGTTTAACCTCTCTCCAGCCTGCACGTTTAACCTCTCCCAGCCTACGTTTAACCTCTCCCAGCCTACAGTTTAACCTCCCAGCCTACGTTTAACCTCTCCCAGCCTGCAGTTTAACCTCTCCCAGCCTGCGTTTAACCTCTCCCAGCCTGCGTTTAACCTCTCCCAGCCAGCACGTTTAACCTCTCCAGCCTACACGTTTAACCTCTCCCAGCCTACACGTTTAACCTCTCTCAGCCTGCACGTTTAACCTCTCCCAGCCTACACGTTTTAACCTCTCCCAGCCTACACGTTTAACCTCTCCCAGCCTACAGTTTAACCTCTCCCAGCCAGCACGTTTACTCCCAGCCTGCACGTTTAACCTCTCCCAGCCTGCACGTTTAACCTCTCCAGCCTGCACGTTTAACCTCTCTCAGCCTGCGTTTAACCTCTCCCAGCCTACACGTTTAACCTCTCCCAGCCTACGTTTAACCTCTCCCAGCCAGCACGTTTTACCTCTCAGCCTACACGTTTAACCTCTCCCAGCCTGCACGTTTAACCTCTCCCAGCCAGCACGTTTAACCTCTCCCAGCCTACACGTTTAACCTCTCCCAGCTTCACGTTTAACCTCTCCCAGCCTACGTTTAACCTCTCAGCCTGCACGTTTAACCTCTCCCAGCCTACACGTTTAACCTCTCCCAGCCTACCGTTTAACCTCTCCCAGCCTACACGTTTAACCTCTCCCAGCCTACACGTTTAACCTCTCTCAGCCTGCACGTTTTAACCTCTCTCAGCCTGCGTTTAACCTCTCTCCAGCCTGCGTTTAGCCTCTCCCAGCCTACAGTTTAACCTCTCCCAGCAAACGTTTAACCTCTCAGCCTCCACGTTTAACCTCTCTCAGCCTGCACGTTTAACCTCTCCCAGCCTACACGTTTAACCTCTCCCAGCCTACACGTTTAACCTCTCCCAGCCTACACGTTTAACCTCTCCCAGCCTACACGTTTAACCTCTCCCAGCCTGCACGTTTAACCTCTCCCAACCTGCACGTTAACCTCTCCCAGCCTACACGTTTAACCTCTCAGCCTGCACGTTTAACCTCTCCCAGCCTGCACGTTTAACCTCTCTCAGCCTGCATCACAAACTGCAGGCCACTTCTTACCTCCTTCAGGCATCCCCCACTCACTCCTGCCCAAGATTTCCTCCTAGCCTTCTCAGAACCGACCCAATGTGCTGGCGTCTACAATTTTTACTTCAGCACACACACACACACACACACACACACACACACACACACACACACACACACACACACACACACACACACATACCCATCCTATGAGTGCCAAAAGATTAGGAGGAAGACAAATTTCGAGAACAACAAATAACAAAATGTTCTACACAATATTGAACATAACAATAACAGTTCCTTTACTTCATATTTATAAAGTCACCTGTAACAAAATGCTATTATAAGTTATAGTATTTTATCGTTCACCATAAAATAAAAGTTCATGCTTAAAATATAGTCAATAATTAAGTTAATATTTCTCTTTAAGTAACTATACACGATGAAGGTAATGTCACAGTCTCGTTTGGAGGCCATTTTGTGACTGAC
>NW_024751974.1:0-16395 GCF_018991925.1 Homarus americanus
CTAGAAGATCTAAGAGTCTATTATTCATCCATTTTGGTTGGTTCCGTATCGATCTGAGTTTTCTTTTAGGATGTGTTTATTTTGGGCATTATTGATTGTCGCAATAAATTGTTCATAAGTAGCTGCTAAATTAAATTCGGGGTTATCCCGTCCTAAGTTGACAGTTTCCGGAGGTGTGGGGGGGATTAATCTTTTGACCATAGGGTCATCCCTTAGGTCTCTCCTTATGCTACCGTAATTAGCATTCCTAAAATCCGGGATCAAGGCCGAATTTTCCTTCTTCCTGCCATCCTATATTATGTTAAAATATATGGCTTTATGATCACTGTTTCCTAGTTCGTCTCCAATCCCAACATCTTTTACTAGATTTTCATTATTACTGAGAAGTAAATCGAGGATATTATTTCCTCTAGTGGGCAAGTTTATAAATTTATATATAAAACTATCCTGTACTACTTCTATAAAATCTTCAGATTCATTATCGCTAAGTTGATTTTTCCAATCTATGCCTGAAAAGTTGAAATCGCCTAGAATACATACATTGTTTCTATCAGATGCCTTCTTTATTTCCTCCCATAGCAATTTACCATCGTTCCTACTCAAATTATGTAGTCTATATATAACACCAATGACTACGGATTCACTGCCCTCACCAATCTCTACCCAAATACTTTCATTGTCGCTATTTGTTTTAATGTTTGATTTATTGCAGCATTTTAATGACACCCTGATATACACTGCTACACCGCCACCTTTCCTTCCTACTCTGTCAAATTTAAATAGGTTATATCCTGGAATATGAAATTCTGCTAAAAAATGCTTGCTGTTTGAATTTATCCATGTTTCCGTTATTGCAATTATATCTATGTTCTCTTTACTAACAATGGCCCTGAGCTGGTCCATTTTGTTACACAGGCTTCTACTATTAGTATAATAAACACTCAATATATATCTTCCGTTTCTATCTGTTTTACATTTATTATTTTGATGTTTGTTATTATGACTAACTATATTTTCAGCATTATCTACTTTTGTTTTTACATTTATTACTTTGATGTTTGTTATTATGACTAACTATATTTTCAGCATTATCTACTTGTTTCACTACTTCCCAGGACCTGCTTGTTTTTTGACTCCCATTTTCCCCGACCCCTCTCTACTGGCGAAACCCCCCCTTCGGAGTGACAATTTCACGCTCCAGGGATGCAGACAACGTCTTTACCCCCTCACGAGACAAGTGTACTCCGTCGCGACAGTACAGGTAGTCGTTGCCATAAAATCGTTGCCCGTCATCAATGAATGCCCAACCATTGTTTGCACAATGTTTTTCCAGTCGGCAATTAATAGCAATTGCCCTGGACAGCCATTCACGACCAACCCCTCTTCTAGGCAAGACACCACATACTATCGGGACCCCTCCCCTATCTCTAATCTTCCCCAGCGCCTCCCTATACCTCTTGAAAAGTTCCTCACTCCTAACCTTACCTATGTCGTTTCCCCCCACACTAAGACACACTACTGGATTGGTACCCTCCCCTGACAAAACTCTGTCTAACCTCTCGGCTACATGCCCTATCCCAGCCCCAGGAAAACATACCCTAGTCCTACGTTTCCTATCTCTCGCACAAAAAGCCCGATCCATAAACCTCACCTGGCTGAAGATTGTGAAGTGAGATGCAGTGAAGATTGTGAAGCGAGATGTAGTGAAGATTGTGAAATAAGATTATAAAGTAAACTGTAGTAATTGAGGTTAAACGAACGCGGGTTATTCTGTAGTGTATCCGTGTCTTGTTAACGTGGAACCAACATGGCGGTGGTTCTCAATATAGATACGTTATTTTGCCGGGAATTTCTGTCAAAACAAAATATGAATCAACCATATTTAGCCTAAATTAACCTAACGGCTTTATTATATATTCTAAGTTTTTTAAGTTGGATAGATCAGATCAGGTTAGGTTAAGTCAGGTTGGGTTAGGTTAGGTTAGTTTTGTTAATTTTGCCACTTAGAGGCTAGTTTATTGTGCCCCCTATACTCATCCTGTCAGCTGTAGCACAGAGAGATTACAAAGTGGTGTTAGATGAGGTAGGTGGTTAAGTTAAGTTTCAATAGGTTAGGTTAGATTATGTCAGGTTGGGTTAAGTTAGGTTAGATTATGTCAGGTTGGGTTAAGTTAGGTTAGGTAGGTAATAAGTAGATAGGTTATGTTAGGTAGGTGGGAAAGTTAGGTTTGATTAGGTTAGCTTATGTCAGACGGGGAGGTTAGGTTAGATTATGTCAGGTTAGGTTAGATTATGTCAGGTTAGGTCAGATTACGTCAGGTTAGGTTAGATTATGTCAGGTTAGGTTAGATTATGTCAGGTTAGGTTAGATTATGTCAGGTTAGGTTAGATTACGTCAGGTTAGGTTAGATTATGTCAGGTTAGGTCAGATTACGTCAGGTTAGGTTAGATTATGTCAGGTTAGGTCAGATTACGTCAGGTTAGGTTAGATTATGTCAGGTTAGGTTAGATTATGTCAGGTTAGGTTAGATTATGTCAGGTTAGGTTAGATTATGTCAGGTTAGGTCAGATTACGTCAGGTTAGGTTAGATTATGTCAGGTTAGGTAAGTAGGTAGAGGTGGGTAAAAAAGGTTAGGTTAGGTCGGCAGGTTTTAGTGTAGGAGCTTAAGTAATCCCGTAAAAATTTCATGTTAATTTTTGACACCATACATTATAATAATCCTTATAAACTATGTTAAGGAACTGTGGTGTCATTTTTTCTGAACGGTTTATTATAAGTTTTATGCCTTTAAAGAAGTTTTATTAAAGAGCGGCGTAATGAACCACAGATGTATTACCATTAAGTCCTAATTAACTTAAAACATGACTAATAACCTATGAACATGTAGTATTATATGATTACAATTTAACATAATATATCATGAATGCTGTTATAATATCATAAGTGTGTTACAAACATGGCTGCTCATATATGCCATCCTGTCTCTGGCAAAGAAGAGATTGCAGTAAGTAAAATTATTTGCTAAAGACAAATACTGGAAATTAAACATATACATATTACCATTATCTGAAAAGCTTAGAACCACCGTTTTATATTTATTAAAAGTTTGTAGTGTTATACATCATGTGTAAACAAGTCACAAGTTATTATTTACGACATTGCTTCAGTCCTCGTCATCAGAGTCTTCTGTGTACAACAGATTCCTTCACCTTGTTTAGGCATTTCTCATCATCTGCTTGACAGTTACACATCTCGGTGCATGTCATGCTATTCTTTCTGATTCTTTCTGTATGAACATGACAATGATCCACATTTCCTGACGCCACATCCACATTTAACAAGTTCTGTGATTGCTTCTGGAGCTGGTGGTTGGTCTGATATTACTAGTATGAAACAGTCATTGTCAATCTTCCAGCCATGCTCTAATTGTGAAAGCATTTCACTGTCTGCATCACAAGACCACAGAAGAGCTTGATACCTTCCTCTCAATATATGATACTTTAGAGTTGCTGCAGTCGCTGGTAGTTCTCCAGCTTCTGCCTGCGTTTTCTTGAAGAGATGCCATCTAAGTTATGACAGTTTAGTGAAAGTCATTCGTGGACAGTAGAGCTTAAATACAAATTCCTTTAGACCAATAAACATGTCTGCTGGAGGGCATTTGGTCTACTCAGCATCTTGAATGCATCTAGGACTTTTGTGTTAGATTTCATCAAAGTGCTCCAACATGCTTTCTTTCCTTTGCCAACAAATTTTCCAATGCAGTCAGATCCTGTGAAGGCATGGAAACCTGTAAGGCTCTCTGCCCAATGTGTCGTCGCTCACCAGTTCCTGTTTTCATACTTGTATTTTCTCCAAGTTGAGGCTGCTTTAATATGCCAAACACATCAGTGTCTGGTGACTTGATATGTACAGTGCTGCCCTTCTGTGATGCATATACTGTATGTCCTGCTTAAGTTCTATAACTTGTGATAGCAATTTGATGGTTGAAGTCTTATTTGCTGCTTACCACGACAGAAGATTAACCTTGGACATCTTTTCCCAGATGCTCAATGGACCAACAATACGTTTCTTGACAAAATTTTCATAATTTTTTCTTCCAACTTCATATGCACATAGATTGTCATATTTGGCATTTTCTGGCATTACAGCTCCAATTACCAAGTTTAAAAGAGCATCATTTTCCTGGGATTACAGTCACCAATAACATTGTGTAGCTTCTGTACATCAGCATATTGACGGCTGACAATAGCTGTAGAGAGCTCATGATGTTCTGTTCTTTTGTAATCTTTATGAGTTTGATATTTTATGTAATGAACTTAATTTGAAAACCCAAATGGTAGTATATGATCTTTTATCACCTTAGACACTCTGTGCGTCATGCCTCTCAAGTGATTTTTTCCTCTCTTACTTCTCTGGACAAATACGACCTTTATCCCATCAGAAAAAATATCACCATATATTTTCTTAATCTACAGGTGCCAAGGTTTAAAATGACGGATGGTGTTAAAAATTAACCTGAAATTTTTACGTGACCACATATTGTCTTGTTGAGTTTCTGAGAGAACTTCACGGCTAAATAGCGCCTCTGTATTGATAGCCGGTACATGTCGTAATATCCACCGCTCATAGTTAAATCTTTATGTCCGTTTATTTTGTCCTAATTTAAGTATCAAAGAGTGTTTTTATTTTAAGTATCTTAAGTATCTTTTTTCCTCACTCCTAAGTATCTAAGTATGATGTTTTTTTCATTTTTAAGTAACTAACCATATTTTTGTTTTCATTATAAAATGTGATTGATATAGACAACAGAAGTAAATATCAGCTGGAGGTCGTAAACGAAGCTGATGTGAAGTATTTTGACTCACTGTTCCCACGAACTAATTGCTTCTCTGGTTTATACCGAAGAAATAAAACCGTCAACGAACCATCCGATTCAAATGTGTCTTAGGCGATACAGGGTGTTTAGGCGTCATTCTGATACCAAGAATGACTTTGTGTACTGTGGTGAAGCTGGGGGTAGGATAGGGTTGGGTTGGGTTGGGATGGGTTAGGATTACGCATGTGTGGGTATATTCTGTCGCATTTTATAGGTATCTTGCGTCTTTTCTTTATTCCTTCTTTATCATGAGTATCTGTGCCTATTAATACACCACCTCGCAGGATAGTGGAAGAGGAATGGATAGTAACGAGATAATATTCTTCTTACATATACCTTAGCTTGATTACAGGTAACACCAGGTAGAAGTTACGTGACTCTTAAGAGTTTTCCTCGACTTGGCTGATTCAACTGTAAGACTTGCTGTATTTATCCTTATTAAAATCCTCCACCTGTAAGACCCTCTACTTGTAAGACTCTCCACCTGTAAGACCCTCCACTTGTAAGACTCTCCACTTGTAAAACCCTTTATGGATTTGAAATACCTTCTCGTCTTGACTCCACTAGTACTGTACACACCCTCTCTAGCCTTAGTTTACAGTAATGTTGAAGTATATAATGAAGACTCACAGCTCATGGGTTAGAAAAACAAAAGATGCTTGTTTTATTTATTTATTTATTTATTTATTTATAGCTTATTTTAGAATCCCCGAAAGTTAGAACAAAATGGCTGACGGGACTCACAAGCGGGCGATGTTTACAGTATGGACCAAGAATAAAAAATAAATGAAAAATAAAATAAATAAATCGTAAATTGGTGCATTGTTTCTCCAGGGTAATTATAGAAGTACAAATGTTCTCCAGCAGTGGGTAACGATCATAGCCACGTATAGAGCTTCTAACGCAGGTAGATTGATATAGATGCATTACCTGGAGTTAGTGGGTTACAGGGCCCTCCTACACGATAATATTAAAGGTGTTTTTCCTTCTGTTTGTGGCACTTGAGGTGTTTAGGTTAGGTTTAATTAAAATGGTTTAGTTATAATAGTTATATTACGATAAGTTAAGTTGAATTTAGAACTTTTGATTTGCATATATCGTGTTTTAGAAGGATTTGTTAGCTAATAAGTTTAATTTGGATAAGTTTAGTTTAATTTAGATCATTTGATTTTACCAGGTCGTATTATAATGACTGGGAACCATATAGAAAACTGTTAGAGAAGTAAATATTTCTACGGCAGTGAATGAGTAAGTCAATAAGTGGTGTATAGAGCTGCTGACGCAACTTAAACGGTATATACTGTACATTATATGTTATCAGAGCTTTCCTGTTGTACGTAACCGCCTCCGTCAAAGTGTCTTACTGGCTCATGTGAAGATTAGCCTCTAGTTTATTTAACCTCAAGATTAACTACACTGGCACTGCCTGACCTGACCTGACCTGACCTACCCTACCCTACCCTACCCTACCCTACCCTACCCTACCCTACCCTAACCTAACCTAACCTAACTTAACTTCCCAAGTAGCGTTAGGTTAATCATTAGTTGAAATAAGCTGGGAGGGTTAATCTTCAGGTAATCTATCTTAATTAACAATTTTGGTCAGGTGAGGCCTTCCTTACCTTACTCGAGAGCAGGAGGAGGAGGACTTGCTAACGTCTACAGATCATAACCAAGGCAGATATTGAATACCTTTTGTTTACCTTCGTGGCTTAAGAACACATCAATAAGACTATTCGCCTCAATACAATAATACAGTAATTGATTATTGTATTCTAATAAAATTTACGGTGTATCTTGTGAACCAGATTTATTGTTTGACCTTAGTGAATGAGAAACTGGTTGAGGTGTATTGTGGTAAACATCCTTAAGAGCAGCTCTGTGTGTTCTTACGACCTCAAAGTAACACAAAAGGTAGCCAATATCTACCCTTGATCAGTCACTTTATGTAGATGTCAATTGTGTCATTTTTCTAGACTTAGTGCCCCCTGGAGGAGAAAGTAAATACAATGTTGATATATTTTGGTCACAACACACACTAGTAGATTATTTTTCCTTTTTAACTAAATAATTAACACTATGAAGCTAACTAATTATATAACTCAAAGATGGTAACCAATATGGCGTCGATATTGTTCACATACTCTATGATAAATAGATGTATTGTCTGTTTAATTTTAGGGAAGAATTTAATTTATAAACTTTTGAGAATCTGGATACAGGAGTTTTGTCTTTGTGTGTGTGTGTGTGGTGATGATGACGCATACTTTCCTCTGCAGTGAAAAAAATATCTTGACATTGCAAAGTTTAACTGTAAGCCGAAGGAACGTTTGTAATGTGACTTGTTATGTGAAATTGTAACTTGAAATTCTTTGTGAAAAAATATTTCCCTATAAAGTTTGGCAATAAATGAAGTATTACATCAAGGTGTAACTTGTAGTTCCTTGTGGAGTAATTACCTATGTGGACGATACAGCTACTCCAGGGTGTAAGACCTAGAGTAGAAAGTCTTTAGACCTTACCTGAGGTTGAAAGACTCTTATAGTGGAACGTCTTAGGTATTGAAACTTTAATTACAGTAAATAAAATATAATCTACCTAAACATTCCTTCACCTGGCGACAACTAATGATACAGGTGGTGTAATAGCTCTTTAAAATTCCTCCGTTTGATATAATAATGACCACACATGAACTTATAATGTGCAATATCTTGATAACACATTAGCTGCAACATTACACATAGTCCAGTGTATGTGTAGTGAGGGACATCTACCTAAATGAGTTACAGAATGTGGAGTTGAGGCAAAAAAAAGTTGGGACATGTTTGAGATCATCAGTTGAGCCAAACGTTTATACTCAATATTGTTTTAATGGTATTTTAGAGCGACCGAAAAATGTAAACAAAATGGCCGGCTAGGTGACACATACCTTACAAGAAATAAACATGAGAACGAACACACACACACACACACACACACAGTTTTACCCACATTATCACCAGACTATCGGCATACCTGGTCGGTGGACACCTGCCTCCTCCTCCTCCTCCTCACCTTGCTAATATGCTAATATGCTAATATGCTCTGGTATGTTCCAGTCTATTTAAGATATGCTCCCATCTATCTTAAAGAGCTTATGCTAGGTTGGTCTGATATGCTCCTCAAAGACTATGCTGATATACTCTTGTCATCTGATATGCCATTATGTTCATATCACTCTAAAGGATATCAATTTTAATCAATTTCAATTGTTTATTCCTTGATAGAGGAAGCGGGATCCTAGTGCTGTCACTAGGTACCCCTGTACAATGACACCAGAATCATCTGGCAAGTGTGAAAAGTATATACAGTATAAATATTATAAAGGGGCTTACTAAAGCCTAAGGAAGGAAGGATGTTCCTTTAACACATAATTAATATTATTTACAAAATATCTGGCCAGTATTGGGAGGATCATCGTGTCTCCGTCAGGGGGTCGTGGAGTGGTGGTCCAGCAGGCGTCACGGAAGCGTTGTGTGTGGGGACATCTTAGGAGGTAGTGGATAAGGGTGCGGCTGTCGGGTCTTCTGCATAACGCACAAGAGCGTTGCTCAGGGGATGTGGGGATACCAATCTCCCAAGCAAAGTCATACCCGATGATGATACGGGCAGCAATCACGTCCCCCTTCCGCGACCCTTTCCCGTAGACGTACGAGAAGTCAGGAAGTTTACGGAGGACATCGTACCATGTGGGCGGGGAGTCCAGGGGGATGGCTGCTTCCCGAGCTTCTCTCTGTTTGCGGCGGATTTGGGTCCTAATCTGTAAGAGTGTTCGAGGAACAACGTAGTCAGGTGTGGCCTTGTTGCAGCCAGTCTTGGCAAGGTCATCTGCTGCCTCATTCCCCAAGATACCGACATGACTAGGTATCCATAGGAATGTCACAGGACGGCCTTCATCCTGAAGTGTGGATGTTAACCCTCGTATTCGGAGGATGAGGTCCTTATTTTCCCCAGATCCAAATGCGATCCCGTCGAGAGCAGACCTGGAATCGCAGCAGACAAGCAAGGGGCAGAAACCATCTGCTTCTTCCTCAGCGAGAAGGGCAGCAAGGAGGGCTATTAGTTCAGCCTGAGTGGAGGATGCCCCGTCAGAAACTCTGAGAGACAGTTTGATAGGCTCAGGGGCATGAGGACGGGAGATGTAGACACCTAAAGGATATACTAATATGTTCTGATATGTTGGTATGGTTCTGTCTCTCAGAGGGTGTGCTGATGTACTATAAGAGCATATGGGGTATGCTGATATACTTGGTTATGTAGCTAGGCTCATATCTCTCTTACAGGGTATGCTAATATACCCTGATATGCTTGCATCTATCTCTGAGCGTATACTGGTTGACTGTAATGACATAAGAGATATGCTGGTATGCTTCTAAGGGAATATGTTAACATACTCTAATAATAATTTGAAATGAGGTTAGCTATACCTTAGATTCAGGGGATATACTGATATGATATGAATTAACCTAGAAGTATACTGATATGTTCTCAAGGCATTCAGGGGATCTGTTAGTATGCTTCGACATACTTTCGGAACAAGGTAAACTGGACCTTCAGAAGATAGGGTGATATGCTGACATATTCTGATGGATCTAAGAGAGAGTGGAAGACTATGAGAGCTAGTTAATATACTCAGGTATGTTGATATCCCTTCATGGCACTTGGGATATATGGTAATATACTCCGATGTGTCTCTTTGGATATACTGATATGCCACTAATGGGTCCCCAGAAAGCAGGAGACAAGTTGATCTGCTTCGAGGACACTAATCTGTATAATGATTTTTTCCCTGACTGTTAAGAAGTATACTGGTATATTTCAAATGTTGCTTAGTATTATAGTATACTTTGGGCTGTTCTGAACATATTTCACAGCTGATTTTCAGAAATATATGCTGCTGTCACTGGCTTGTTTATTCCGGAGACATTGATTATACTTTGAGTATGTTGATATGCTTTGTTACCAGTCAAGGAATATGCTGATATGTTCTGACACTTCTCAGTGATTACCCTGATATACTTAGATACCTGACAGTATTTATTGGAGTATAGTGTCCTATACTCTGATGTCATTCTAGTGATATGCTGATGAGCTGACATACCGCTTTATGTAACTGTGATATATTGAATCATATACATCCATTCCTCACGCTTAATATATATGATATTCTAAACAATGCTGATATTATTTATGTTATACCCTGATTATATACTAACATACTACAGTGTCATTTATAGTGTATGATATTAAACATTCGGGGGTATACTTTGAGGTTATTTAGAGAATATGATGGCAAACGGTGATATACTCTGATGCCATATTTGGTATACACAGATATATTGATATAATTTATATAATATACCGATAGATATAACTAAATATCTGTGAAGTAAATCCTGTACTTTTTGATATACCATTCAGGGTGAAGGTATGCTAATATACCACGATAGCACCCGTCTCTCAGCGCTAATATACCCTGATGGCACACTTAACATCCTGGCGCCGGTCGTGGGGTATACTGATATGCTAAAGTCTTCTTCATCTTCTAATATCTCGACTTCAGCTTCGTAAACTGTGATTACTTAAACGTATTTAACGCTCGTTTACGTAACTTTTTTGTAGAATAAATGAATGTATATCCGGGGTTCTTCTGTTTCTTTGTCCATCTGATGTTTGCGTCCATGTTGAGGAGAACCACTTAGCAGGGCTCGCATTTTCCCATAATGTGTTACCTCAAGTTCCATAATTTGCACTTAGTGAAGCCACGATATCCCGCGTTATGTTGCCCGTCTTACTTCCTTCTGGGTTATGTGTCTTAAGTTGGTGAAAAAATTAAATTAAGGCTGAATTATTGTTAAATGTTAAGGTATTATAGTACTTGTCTGTCGTGTTGTTAATATAACATAGTTTCACCAGCAGTATGTACTCAAGAGCTTATTAACATCGTTGACGAGTCAGAGCCGCAACACTGAACCAATCTATATGAACATTAACACAAAAAATAAATTGTTACATTACATCGACTATCAAGACATAACTTACAATACAAATTAATAAATAATTGTACCAGGCAGATAAAAATATTAGTTACAAAAAATTATGAAAATAGTCTTAATGTTCACGCCAGAACTTACCCCATAACAAAAGCCATACAACATTTTCCCAGTTAAGACTTCGTTAAATACAATCTCAAACTCCTTCTCAGAAACTGTGTGTTGGTGGTGTGCCACGTGTGGTGTGTGTGTGTGTGTGTGTGTGTGTGACAGCACCTTTGATTTATACAAATATTCACCCAAATGAATAACACCAAGTAATTCACCATGTTATTCACGACTCTTAGATCACTTGGCTTGCGTCTCTCAAAAGGTCGAGCCAGGGTCAGCTGATTCAGTAAACACCGCTCACATTAATAGGGACCTGCCACACTTTGCCATAAACAGATAAATTGTACCGGGAATTTTCCCCCCACACACTCATCATTGTCACTTTATGTAACTTGCTGACAAAACCCATGACCCTTCAGGCCTTTTACGCCCTTAATGCATGAGTCATAAAGGCAAGCATGAACTCCGCATGCTTCCCAGTTGGGCACTGTAAACGCTTCTGCGCTTCACCTTGCACAGGATGTAAGGGGGTGCCCAATAAACTAGCCCCCTCGTGGGCAATCTGTAATCACTACCACTGTCTCGCGGCCCAGAGTAGTAGTTGGACATATCACTAGACAGGGAAATTCACACTTAACACAAGTGTTATCTCAAGGTCATATTCACAACACTTCCCTGGACAGAATTCATAATTTATTTTCTCATATTACATCTGTGTGTATACCTGCTACTAGATAAACAGAAAATGCCAAGAAGTGTTTACATCAAGCGCTGCCACTTAAGAGTTCCAAGAACTAAATTAAAACAATTAGTGTGTGTGTGTGCATGGTGTGAGTGTGCATGGTGTGTGTGTGTGTGAGTGTGCATGGTGTGTGTGTGTGCATTGTGTGTGTGTGTGTGTGTGTATATGGTGTGTGTTTGTTTGTTTGTATGGTGTGTGCATGGTGTGTGTGTGTGTGTGTGTGTATGTGTGTATGGTGTGTGTATGTGTATGGTGTGTGTATGTATGGTGTGTGTGTGTGTGTGTGTGTGTGTATGTGTGTGTATGGTTTGTGCATGTACGGTGTGTGTATGGGTGTGTGTGATTGTGCATGGTGAGTGTGTGACTGTGTATGGGGTGAGTGTGTGTGTGTGTGTGTGTTTCCATTGCCATGAGGATATCATACAATTCTTAAAGCACTGGTCACATGGGCGCATTTTTTTTTAGCAATTTCTTGCCGGAAAGTTATTTCGAGCAATTTTCGAGAAATTCGAGCAAGTTTTTGAAGCATTTTTATTGACAATCGTGATAGTCAATTTCTTGACTATTTCGAGCAAGATTATCGGTTCAAAACCCGGTTAATACCATATTTAATGACACGAAGCTTATTTATCGAGTATTTACCTTGGCTATATATAACATAGATCAATAACATTATGTATAAAATGCACAAACAGTTTTTTACGACACACTGAGTTTATTATTTGGGTGGTGTTTTGGCGTGTTTGTTTACAAAACACAAGCCCATACAGCCGGTCATTCTCCACACACTAACAACCCTCCCTACTGTAACTACGATAGTTGAACCAGTCTATATTAAACACTCGTTCCTCCTCCTCGCCAGCCACTTACGAGTCCCCAATAGTTTTTCTTCGCTTTCTCTCATTTCTTTTTAATAATAACAATAATACCAAGGATAGCTGCTGCGTCGTCTGCATTGTTGTTGTGATGTTCCGTCTCCCTTCTACTCGCACAGCGGCGTTAACTTTTTTTTCTTGCTGTAGTAACTGAACCAAGAGCCACTCGTGTGACCACATTTGGAAGAAATTACTCGTAATTTCTTGCTCCAAATTAATTGCTCATCAAAGGGATCGTGTGACCGTAACTTAAGTCACCCTTTAAGAAAAACTGTAAATACTGATTCACAAAACTTAAGGATAATTTCTGACTTGGAACCATCGGTGTAATGCAGAAAACAGTTATTGTATTCTAAAACCTACCCAAGAAATCTTTTACCCACTTACGATATAATTCTTTTCTATTCCATCAATAGATGTTATTTTACTTTTTTATACGTATTTTTATTTTAGTAATTTATAAACTATTTTCTTTATATACTTCATTACCTTTTAGTGTAATGAAGAGAATGAATTACAGAAGGTTTTTATAATTATATTGCGAACAATATTTTTCCTCGCAATAAATAAACAATGACGATGATCTTGTTTACAATATGGAGCTTGATGTCTTACTCCATGTTCGTTTATTACATTTTCTGCCATACCCGACTGTTCTTTTCTTTCTTGTGGTGAAGGTTTTTGACAATTGATATATATATAAAGTTGAGTTAAGAATAATGACTCTGATATTATAGCCATTAGGTCCTGAATAATAAGTGGTGTCTAAGTGAACAAATGTATGATGTCTTCAATTACCAGCGTAGTGTGGGGTAACAGTGGGGGTAGAAGCGAAGGGTAGGAGTGAAGGGTGGGAGTAAGGCGTGGGAGTAAGGGGTGGGAGTAAGGGGTGGGAGTAAGAGGTAAGGGGTGGGAGTAAGGCGTGGGAGTAAGGGTGGGAGTAAGGGGTGGGAGTAAGGGGTGGGAGTAAGAGTAAGGCGTGGGAGTAAGGGTGGGAGTAAGGGGTGGGAGTAAGGGGTGGGAGTAAGGGGTGGGAGTAAGGGGTGGGAGTAAGGCGTGGGAGTAAGGCGTGGGAGTAAGGGGTGGGAGTAAGGGTGGGAGTAAGGGGTGGGAGTAAGGGGTGGGAGTGGGCGTGGGAGTAAGGCGTGGGAGTGGGGCGTGGGAGTAAGGGGTGGGAGTAAGGGGGTGGGAGTAAGGGGTGGGAGTAAGGGTGGGAGTAAGGGGTGGGAGTAAGGGGTAGGAGTAAGGGGTAGGAGTAAGGGGTGGGAGTAAGGGGGTGGGAGTAAGTGGTGGGAGTAAGGGGTGGGAGTAAGGCATGGGAGTAAGGCGTGGGAGTAAGGGTGGGAGTTAGGGGTGTGAGTAAGGGGTGGGAGTAAGGGGTGCAGAATGGGGGTGGGAGATGGGGTGGGAGTAAGGCGTGGGGAATGGGGTGGGAGTAGGGGTGGGAGTAAGAGGTGCGAGTAAGGGGGTAGGAGTAGAGGGGGTGGAGTGGGGGTGGGAGTAAGGGGTGGGAGTAAGGCGTGGAAGTAAGGGTGGGATTAAGGGGTGGGATTAAGGGGTCGGAGTAAGGGGTAGGAGTAAGGGGTGGGAGTAAGGGGTGGCAGTAAGGGGTGGCAGTAAGGGGTAGGAGTAAGGGTTGGGAGCAAGGGGTACGAGTAAGAGGGTGGAAGCAAGGGGTGGAAGCAAGGGGTGGGAGTAAGGGGTATGAGTAAGTGGTAGGAGTAAGTGGTAGGAGTAAGGGGTAGAAGTAAGGGGTAGAAGTAAGGGGTAGGAGTAAGGGCTAGAAGTAAGGGGTAGAAGGAAGGGGTGGGAGCAAGGGGTGGGAATAAGGGGTGGGAGTAAGGGGTGGGATTAAGGGGTGGGAGTAAGGGGTAGGAGTAAGGGGTAGGAGTGACGAGTAAGAATGTGGGACAAGAGGGAGGGGTAGCAGTGGGGGGTAGGGTTAGGTTACAAACTTCTATTTACTTCATCATCTGTATCCTGCTGGTGATGTTCTCTCTTTAAACAATTTGTAAAATAAATAAATAAATGGTCAGGTGTAAATGGTAAGAATTTAACAGAGTAATACTGAGGTATTACAAGAAAGAACTAAAAACTGTCCACTGTGTGTATCAACATTTTATAAAAGTATTTGTGAAGCTGTAAAATACTTAGATATAAACTTTTAATTCAACTCTGTAATAAAAATAATTGCAATAATGAATCTAAACAAGAAATGAACTGGGTGAAAAAATCTACAAAATACTAAAAATATAAAAAAGAAGAATTACAGTAAAACCTGAATCATTGTAATAAACATTATTAAACTTTTCGTTGTTATGACCTAAAACAAACAAGGAAGACTCGTCTAGATTTTCGCTCTGTGAATTAACTCCTTGGATCGCTTTTGGGCAAGAGGGGAGTTACTCCGACTTATTCCGTGAAAATATTCCCAACTGTCCATAGAATCCGTTACAATTTCCTTTATAGTAAGTGACTCACAAATGATTAATATTCCCATTCACCAATACTTTATTATATCAGAGAACAGTGCAGAGATAAGCTGGCCAATGAGCGATGGTCAAAGATAATACAGATTTAATACTGGATTGATAAGTACAGCTATAGTGATTTGTTTCATGTTACAGTAATAATAAACTTTATCAAATGTTATAACTACCAAAGTGTTATTTTCGTGATCGATACCCTGCTGCCAGGATTATAACATCGTTTAAAAGTTCAGTAAAAATATCATGCAGATTAAAACCTAACCTAGTGTATCGTAACCTAACTTAGCCTTTCCTAAGCTAACTTAGACTATCCTAAACTAGCCTAACCTATCCTAATCACACCAACCCTAACCTATCCTAAATTTATATATCATCAACAGATTTATAGATATGTTGGAGAAATAATTATCAAAAGTTTGTTGTCTCTGCAAATGTATTTTTAAAAAAAGAAAATGAAATTAAAACTTTCTAGAGAACTCAATTGTGTCATGAGCGTTGCGGCTTGGTTAAGTTAGGTAACATTAGGTTAGGTTAAATAAGGTAAGGTAAGATTAGGTAAGGTGAGGTAGTGTTAGGGTTAAATACATTTTACTAATTTTGCATCAAAATAATCACGACTGAAGGTATCGGATAAAAAACCTCTGAATATAATTCTTTTTCTGAGAAAAAATTTCTTTACCACTTATTTTTTGCCCCACTTTTTTATTTAGTTTGATGAACTTAGATTAGGTTAGGTATTATTTAACTCTGAGTCATGGGTACTTATTGGATACTTGGCAGAATAACTTGTTATAACTTGGTCCTAACAAAGGCGGAGTCTAAGCAAAAATGTTCACTTGACCTCATATTTGGATTTCATTACTGAAGGATATTTACAGCTATACCACATTAATAAGGTCTATCTGCAAGTTTATTCAGTCATAAAAAATATATACCCTAAATGTGGACAATAAAAATCTTCTATTTTGGTACAAATTACTTGAAAAGTTGTAAGAAGACAAAAGCTGCATCTCTTCCATAAAGCGAGAAATAGAACAGCCAAGCCTCTTCTTGTAAAAAAAACTAATATTGTATTTTAGTATGTTGATGTACAAAACATTTTCTTCATTATTCTATGATAAAACAAGTCTAACAAGCATTATTAAAACATATATTATTTATTTTTTTTCATGCAATCCGGAAATAGCGACTACTATATCCAGGTTGATCGTGTTGAGGTCCTGTAAGTTACAGGCTAGATTACGAGCTCACTTACGGAGTTCGATGCC